>NW_027551768.1:300000-440000 GCF_045843805.1 Urocitellus parryii
TTTTACTGCTTGGATTGGGCCACCAATGGCTCTCAATACTCCAGAGGATTAGCTATAACTTGCCACCTATGACATATATGGATGGCAATTCTAAAGAGGAGCATCACTAATGACCTACGCTCAGACAGAGGCAGGTTATCTTTCCCAATATCACAAAGCTAGTAAATGGTGATCCAGAATTGGAATCCTGGCCATTGTATGAAGAGATGATGCTTTTACCATAATAAGGTGTTTCCTCTGAAATCAGAAAATCTTGGGTTCTAGAAAAGAGTCACCCTTTTAATTACTCAACCTGAAAGAATATCAATTTTATCATCCAGAAAGTGGAAGGAAATAATAATGTTCACTTCAAGGAGTTGAAAGAATTCATGAGACAATACACCTATTAGGTACTGTACTCAGCATAGTCCTTGTCATATAATCAATGCTCAATAATTATTCATCTAGTACCATTTCAGATTTATTTTCTTCCTTCTCCTCCTCTTCCTTTCTTTTTTAACCTCCTTACTTTTCAGAATTGTGTCAGTGTCTCTAAGTAGATGATTAACATAGAGTGGACATCAACAAATATCTTATAAACGAAGAAATAAGCTGGGTGCAGTGGCACACGCCTGTAATCCAAGTGGCTATGGGGCTGAAGCAGGAGAATCATGAATTCAAAGCCAGACTCAGCAAAAGCAAGGTGCTAAGAAACTCAGTGAGACCCTGTCTCTAAACAAAATATAAAATAGGGCTGGGGATGTGGCTCAGTGGTGGAGTGCCCCTGAGTTCAACCCCTTGTACCAAAATAATAATAATAATAATAATAATAATAATAATAATAAGAAGAAGAAGAAGAAGAAGAAGAAGAAATAGAAGAATGAGTGAATGAATGAATGAATGAATGAAATAGGAGGTAAATTTTCTTGGAAGCCAATTTGCTTCAGTATTCTCTGTCTTAGCCATATTTTTTTCTCTTCAGATAACTGAGGGTGATCTGGCTGTGACATCTGCAACCCTGGACAAGAGTTGGCCTGTCAGTCAGTTGTACCATTTCTTCTTTACAGCAGCATACTCAGCTGAAGAACAAGACTTTTCTAGATTATAAACTTGGCTAAAAGTGAATGACTTGCCAGGCGGTCCTGTTAGAAGCAGAGTCAGCACTCGAGATCCGATTATAAGAGCTTTGGAAATGCCTACAATACCAAGAAATGCTATTTGGCTCTCAATTATCAAGTAAGTGTTAAAAATTTTTCAAACAATCTCAAGAGTTTACACTCACCTGATATAATGAACATATCAAAAGTTTGCTGAACTACCTTAATAAAAGGTCATCACTATTACATTTTGTGCTTGAACATTAATTTAAATGATAGTAATGTAAATAGTTATATGATAAATGCTTGAATGTGCAAATCTCTATTCTTTTGGAGTTCATAGCTCCAAAATAGTGTCAACATTTTTAATCTGCCAGATTTTACTGTGCTAAACATGATTAGCAGACATTCTTTGCTAAACACACCCACTGGTTAAACATAAACCAGAAACCAACAGCAAATGCAGTTCAGGCATTCCTGAATAAATACCTTTGTGGAGGAAAATGATAAGATCTCAGGTCTTCTAATTATTGGCAAGTACTTCTATATTTCCTTTAGTATTTGCTTTTAAGGGGGAATTCTTACACAGGCAGAATTTCCTATAATGTGGAAATTTCACTGCTTCCTATTTCTACTACTCTGATAGAAATTTGCAGAACTTGTCATTTTATCCTGCAGTTGGTGGGTAAGACTCCCGTGTCACTCATTCCTGAGCTTGCATTTCCTTGTGTATGCTGGAGACTTGAGTAGGTACCTACTGGGCATACATGGCATACGCCCAGCAGAGAAAACATGAGGGATCAGGTCAACTTGGCTATTTTTTACTGAAGTTTGCCTGTTTCTCTTTGGCCCTTGGTTCCCTTTATAGCTCCTCTTTTTAATGTTTCAACTGACTTTTCATTGTGGCTGCTGGTATTTTGGTTTTGAGGAATATACAGTTCTTGTCTTTCTCCTTTTGGTTTCTTAATCCCAAATGACAAAGAAAAAGGAACCCGAATTTGGAGACCATAGATATTTTGGAAGAGTCCCTCCCCAGATTGCTTCCATTGTCCAGGTCGAACACTCAGAACCATTGGCAGAGACACACCCTAGGTATTAGGCATATTGTTGGCCTTGTGGACTAAATTGATGGACCAAAGAAAGTAAATTATCTATTTCAACTTGACTCTTTGGCATTTTTACATTGGTCTATTTCTTTTTTTAAAAGAGTTCATTTGCTATAATCAATTTTTGCATATCCCTAAAGGAACTTGAGATTGACCTTCTGTTCTAGTTTATCTTTGATTTTTTTGGCTCCATCCAGTGCTGTGAAAATATAAAGACACTAGAGCATCAGAAAAAAAAGAAAAGAAAAAAGTCAGTGGGATTCAGCTTCAAACACAGGATCATGAAATTTCTGTTATTACCTGAGAAGAGTAGTAAGGTAGATACCTCTGCTGTTAAAAGTTTCTTATATATTTATTGGAATTGTGGATTATTTATCTAATGAAACTCAGACAGTTTCCAAAGCTTCCACAAATATATACAGATTCAAATTATTTATCTCATTATTTATAGAAAATAAAATTAGATTAATTAAATAAACCACAACTGATGTCTTCATTTTAATCACTGTAGCTTTATTCATAATTGCCAAAACTTGAAAGTAACCAAGATGCTTTCAGTAGGTAAATGGATAAACTGGTACATTCAGACAATAGAATATTATTCATTGTTAGAAATGAGCTGTTAAACCACAAAAAGATGTGAAAGAAACAAATGCATAATTACTAAGTGAAATAAACCAGTCTGAAGATGCTAAATACTGCAGGATTCCAACTACATAGCATTTTATTTACTAATTTATTTATTTGTGGGCCTGGGAATTGAAGCCAGGCCTTGCACATGCTAGGCAAATACTTTATTACTGAGCTATACCCCAGTCTCATTTGACACTTTAAGAAAAACTATGGAGAAAGTAAAAAAGTTAGTGGTTGCAAGGCTTAGAGGGAGAGGGATCAAAGGTGGAGCACAAGGGATTTTTAGGACAGTAAAAATAGTAGTAGGATGCTTTAATATGGATACATGTCATTATACCTTTGCCCAAACCTATAGAATTACAGCATCAAGAATGCACCCTAGGGGATGGGGTTGTGGCTCAGCGGTAGAACGCTCACCTAGCACGTGCGAGGCACTGGGTTCGATCCTCAGCACCACATAAAAATAAATAAATAAAGTTATTGTGTTCAACTACAACTAAAAAATAAATAAATAACTACTTTTTTAAAAAAAGAATGCACCCTAATGTAAACTATGGGCTTTGAGGGATAATGATGTGTCCATGTGGGCTCATCAATGGTAACACTGAACACGATGGATGAGGGAAGCTCTTCATGTGTAGAGGCAGAGAGTACATGGGAAACCTCTGTACATTTCCCCTTCTTCTCAAGCTCTTCTGGCAATTTTGCTACCAACCAAACTGCAATGTAAAATCTACAGTGTTGGTGGGAATGCAAATTAGTACAACCAATTTGGAGAACAATATGGAGGATCCTCAACAAACTATAAATAGATCTATCATGTGATCTAATCATCTCACTCCTGGGTAATTCCAAAAAAAAAAAAAAAAAAAAAGAATCAACATATCAAAGAGAGAGCTGCACACACACATTTATTGTGGCACTTTTGCAATATTTAAAATATCGTTAGTCTAGGTGTCCATCAGTGGATAAATGGGTAAAATACGGTGTATATACACAATAGAATATTATTCAGCCATAAATAAGAATAAAATTGTCATTTGCAGGAAAATGGTTGGAATCAGAAGACATTAACTGAAATAAACCAGACACAGAAACATAAGTACTGCCTGTTCTTTCTCCTATGTGAAAGCTAAAATTAAAAAAGAAAAAAAGAGAAGAAAAAGTCAACCTAAATGTGAAATAGTGATTTCTAGAGGGAGGCTGATCCACACTGTGTACAAGTGTTAAAATGCCATACAGAACCCCATTGCCATGTACAATTGATTCATGTTAATCACAATTTTTAAAATTAGGTTACTTAAATAGACCACAATTAATGACTTACATTTTATTTATTGAGGTTTCATGCTGCCGTGTTCCAGGGCTATCTTGCTTCAAAATATGTTTTAAAAATTATTTGGATAAAGGTACAGAATTGAACAAAAAAGATAAAAGCTCCAAAGACCTAACCCTGGAATGTGACTAGTCACACAGTAAAACACTGTACTCTACCACTGTTCAGTACAGATCAGACTCTTGGAAAAGGAAAAAATTCCTGAAATTGGAACTAACATGGGGGGGGGAGGAAATTTATAAAGAAAACCTCTCCATGGCACATAAGAAATGTGAAAAATGTCTGTTTATGATAAATGATGTTTACAAAGAAGTGCTAGTAAGTGAATAAAATGCAATAACTTTAGGAAAAATCATTCAGATAATGCTGCATCTATTACTGAACGTGTATAGCATGTCTCAGGCTAGAAACCAGTTCTCTGGACAATATGTAGGGATAACAGATGTGGCTCCAGGGCAAGAAGAGACATGCTGGAAAGGGCACCTCCAATGAAGTTGGCTTACACATAGCTTGGGCTTCTAGAAGCAACCCCCACCCCAAATGCTTCTTATGACTTAGAAGCATTAGGTGCCCGTTCATCTTAGGTTCTTGTTAATTGCTATCTCCTGTTATCCCTTCTTAGTTCACATTCTTTCCCTTAAGGGTCTATGTATTTATTTGAATATTTTTTCATGTTCATATTTAATTTGAAACTTGCTTGGGGCAGCAATGTAATCTTTTCTCTTTCTGCAAATCCTGTCCCAGTGGTCCTAGAATCTTAGTGCCGCTAGGAATTATTAAAGTTGTCTACACTAATCATCTACTCAGTGAGGGATTCCTGGCTTATTTGACCCTTAAAGGAAGCTGTTAGGATTTGACTGTATTGCTTAGAAAAGTGGTAACTTCATCCACTGAATGTCTACCCAAATCATTGCAGGAAAATCATAAAAACATGTGTCCACCTCTCCTCTTTCCACTCCTGTTAGTCTTTTTGTATTCTACTAAGTGGTTTTCTAAGGTAATATTTTCATTATATTATCAACCGTGCCCCTTTCTTTCTCTAACCTCCTCCTCTTTCATTCTTCACTACCCCTTAAAAAAATTTTAGAAAAAAAATACTATAGATGATATATTTCCACTAGGCACTCTAAAATATGTCACTTAAAATTCATTGAGAAAACCTCCATTAATATGTGAGTATATGTGTGCACACACACATGCACACACACAGGCACACACACACACACACACACACAATAGCATAATAGATAACGGGAGTAGAGGCAGGTTATCTTCACACAATTAGTAAGTGGCTGTTCCAGAATTTGACCTCTGGTCCTTGTTGGTAGAGACCGTGCTCTTTACCGTATAAGGTGTTGCCTTAGAAATCAGAGGGTCTTTGGTTCTAGAATGAGGTCAGCCACTTAGTCCTTTTTCCTTCTGAAGAGCATTGGATTTTGATCTAACTATCCTTTCCACTTTTGTCCATGAAAAGGAAACTTTGACTTTTGCATGTACATCTGGTGTTTGTAACATTCACACACACAAAAAAAGTGAGGTCTCAATCTATGGAAGCCTGTGTTCATTACCTTGGCAGAGATGAATGCCCTTGAACTCCCAGTACAAGGCCTCTGAGGAAGCAGGAGGCACCACTCATCTTCTATACCAGAGATGGGCTCACTGCTCTCATTAACCTGATTCCTTTCCTTCCTTTGTTCACCAGGATAGGAAAAGTAAAAGCAAGTTTGCAAGATGGCAGCCTACCATCTGAATCTGGCCTTCCCATCTGTTTTTCATGGTCTGCTCAGAGAGTTAGAAATAGTTTAATCAGCCGCCAACATTTACAAATGAAGAATTTTTACTTAAAATCTGGATTTCTGTGTCCTTGTTTACAAGTGGAAGCACTTACGACCCTGAGCCATGTTCCTTTTGGGCAACATTGGGCAGGAGCCTCCAGGCAGCTGCCTCCTTTCCACTGGAGATGAGGTGGGTTCCTGCCCTGTATTTAGCACAGCTTCAAGCAATCACTTTCTCTTACATCCCTCCCTCCACATTCTGCTGCCTTACCTGCTGGAGCCCTAGGAGACATATGAGTTCTTCTTCTGATGAAGACAATTTGAACCTGGCTGTGAACTCATTTGAGGGAAACAAACAAAACCCTAAGTGAATCACAAGTGGTGGTGGGTATTGATGGTGAAGGTAGAGACTAGAAGCACGAGTAAAACGGAAACAAATATCCAAAGTGAACAGCTTGCTCCTTGATGGAGTAATTCCTTGCAAATTGTCTATTCACCAAAAATTGCTAATATAAATAAGATGGAATATCTGGGGCAAGAAAATGGTGACAGGGAAACTTCTATGGACACTCCAAGCCCCAGATCTTAGGGAATTATATCCAGTTTCACATGTAGAGAGATATGTCCATATGACTGGGAACTTGGGCAGAATTAAAGGTGCCACTTACAGACCTGGCCAAGAAATTCAAACTCCAAGGACATGGAAAGGATTCTAAGGACCCTGAAGCAGGTAGAAGATGGAAGGAATCCTACAAATAGCTCCAGACCCCACTGCACCTTATTCTCACCTTGGGTGAGAAATAAGCACTTGTAGTCCATTGAGAGGCTGAGATTTGGGGGATGCTTGCTATAACAGTTAGCCTGCTCCCAGTTATTATAGAAAGTTACTGAAAGCCAAGTAGGAAATCAATGGGGTAGCATGTTCCTGAAGGTAGAAACAATTGCTAATAAGCATGTCTATGGCACCAAAAAGAAAAGAATCCAAATAGGATCACTTAGTCCTTAATGGCCCAGGAAACCTGCTGCTTCCAGGTTCAAGTTCCCTGCTGAAGAGCAGATGAAAAGCTATGGATGTGATTAGGAAATCTTTTGCACAAAATTGCTGGATGCAGCTGTGCTTTTCCTGCCTAAGTGAGAGGAACACATAAAGGGAAAGCCCATCTGTTTGGGGACTGTTAATGTGCCTCTAGGCTCCTAGGTAACACATACCTGAAGAAGGAAGTAGAGAGCCTATAATGACAAGACCTAATTCTGCTTTAGAGCAGTGTCTGAAACCCATGGTCCCCTGGTGAGATTTACAATTCCAATTTAGACTCTTTGTTTCAGTGGTTTACTACTGTTGAGGTGATAGGAATTTTAAAAACTCTGGTTTACATTACCCTTAAACTAGTGACAAGTTGTTCTAACCACAAATTTCCTCTTTTCTGTAAAAATTAATCCTTTTTTTCACTTTCCTAAATGGTGTTTAGTGTGGCTGCAAGTGTAGCAAGGATTTCCAAGGATTGAGCAATTTGTTGAGATAATTAAGAATAAAGAAAGAAATGGCATGATAACTGGCTCATTACTTTATATATTTTTTCTCTACTGGTTATGGGGTTGTTTGTGATCTAGCAATTTAATACAGAACATTTTAATATTAATCATCTTACATCCTGAATACTTGCCCAAAATGAGAAAGTTGATTCCTAAGTGATTCCATCGTGCTAAATGAGGTTTGAATTGGTAGGGAATTGCGCCCTAAAGCATGGTGAGTCTGGGTCCTAAGAAAGGCTGAGTATACCACAATGACAATGCCAGTGTCTAATTCCATCCAAATGGCACAGTGACACAGCAGAGTCCAATCTATTCCAAGTCCTTTGAGTAATTTATTTTAAAATGTATACTCTGCTTCTTTGAATAAGATCAGGAAGAGCCAAACAAAGACATTTTAAAAAGTTAATAAAAGAGAAATAGTCAGGGCCAAAGACAGTTTTCCATAAGGTTGAATAACAGGTTTGTGATGGTTGCTATGATTGAACAAATTTGGGCTCTGAAATTGTGGTGTGAAAAACAAGGAAGATAATAGCAAATTGTAAAATTGTTTTCTACTCAGTGGAGAATGAGTCTTGGCCTCAAATTCAAGCAGAAAAATCGAATATGGAACTTTATGTGGACATCATGGGTAACCCAACAATTTTCTTAAGTCCAATTTTATTAAAATCCAGAACAAAGACAAAAGAAGCCACACAGCCAGGATTTGTGAGGGAGTATGCACAACTGTAATTCCATGAAGGCAACTTGGGGAAAGGACATTTCAATGATGTTTTTGTGTCTATGTACATCTTTTTTTGAATCTTCCTCAAGTCCTTTAGAAGACACATTAAAATGATGTCTACTGCTTTATTTTGTGGTATCTAAAGCAGAGTTATGCATTTAACAAGCTGCTAGTTAGAATATAATCTGACAAATTTTTAAATAATTCAAGGATGCTCCTTTATGTAATCGCAAATGTTGGTGAGGTACAGACTATGTTGAATGGCTTAGACACTATCTATAGAGAAATGAACAAAGTTCCACTAGAGCTGACATGTCAATATTCTATTTTAAAGCATGTATCTACCATTTACTTTATCTGGCAAAATCCCACTGGATTCAGGTAGCTGGGTTGTGCACAGGATGACAGCCGTCTCCAGCCTTGCTCCTGTGTAAGGCGAATGCCAGGGGAGCACAGCATCTTCAATGCAGTGAAGAGGCATTATGGATTTTTAGTTCAAGGGTTCAAGAGCTTGTTTCAAGTCTTTATGGATTTCCTAGAGTGTGAGCAGCTATATCCCATATTCTTTAGGCATTACACAACAATAACAATAGCTACCATTTATTGAGTCTTTAGAATGTGCTCAACAGCCCTGTGGTTTCAATATTATTAACATCTTTAAATAGATGAGAATCCTGAGGCCTAGAAAATATCCGGCCCACAGGAGGCAATAGCTAAGGAGCATTATGAGGCAAGAGAGGCTTTGAGGTGTAGTTTTAAGTACAAGCCCAAGGTCACCAAGTAGAGAGTAAAAGCATTTCTATTTCAACCTGGTCTAACTGCTGAGCCTGCACTCTTCAGATCTATATTATACTGTCTCTTCACATAGTCTAATCCATAAGAAAATAAATGTGGTTTAACATCAGTTCTTATGAGCACACTGACTCAGTAGAATTCATATTTCCGAATAACCAGTTTGGAGAAAAGTTAAGGGGGGAAGGGAGCAGAGCATGAGCCCACCAAAATTCTGTTGACATTTAATCCCCATTGTGGAGTTTAAGAGAGTGAAAATTTAACTCAATGAGATGACTGGAATGTGTGAGGTTAAATTAGGCCATGAAGGTGGGTCCCTAATCAAATGGACTGTGGCTTTACCAAAAGAGGAGGTGGGGTCTGGTGCTCTCCATCACCTGGATACTACAAAGAATCCTCACTACCAAGAAGGACCGAATTATTTTGTGACTGCCCATTCTTGAACTACCAACCTTCAGAACCATAGCAGAATAAACATTTGTTCTTGATAAATTTTGCAGTGTGTGGTATTCAGTTATAGCAACAAACTAAGACATGGAGTGGGAGAACCAGAAGCAAAGGAAAGCAGGAGAACACAAAATCCTTCTGTTCCCCACTTTTGTTTTTCTTGTAGCTTTCTAGTGAGCAGGTGGGCTTATGCTGAACTGACATAGGGGCCAGGACTTGGACTATCCTATTAATCCCTTTGGCGTTGGGAAGAAATCTTGATCATCTAAAACACTGAAGTTCTTTAATTACAAATGAACCTTCAAACTACAAGTTAATTACACATGTGAAACAATTTCCTACTTAGTTTGTAAATAAATGGAGGAATGTTTAAGGGCCTACATTTTCCTATGTCCCCTGCAAACATATCTTCACAAATTTTTGAAATGGTATTAAAATATCTGTTTTGATTAACACATACTACTTGTACATGTTAATGGGATTCAGTGTGATATTTCCATGCATGCACACAGCATGCAGGGATCCATTCCTCATCCCCCCTTTCTTTCTGCCCTTCCACTTTTTCTAGTCTTCAGTAATCATTATTCTACTTTCAGGTCAACTTTAAACAAATAATTGATTGTCTTCAAAGTTAAGATTTTCTCAGGTTAAAGTGATATGCCTGAAAGTCAGCCAGAATGAACTAAAGAATGTGTGCTTTCCTAAAATTCAATTTTTCCCTCCCTCACTTATCTTTCATTAGCATATTTGCTCATTCTCAAGTACTTACTGAGAACACCCTGTGTATCCTGAGGAATAAGGAGCTTTTACAAAGAAGAAGGAGAAGGAAAGATGTGATGATTTATGAGATAGATCTCAACATTCAACCTCAAAATGTTTTGTGTTCCCAAAGGCATGAGATGGGGTCGATTGTATGGAACAAAATAAAGAGATTCTTTATTTTTCCTGCTCTTAGAGATTCTTCAAAGGGAAGAATACAGTCCAAAAAAGAAAAAAAAAAGAACTAATAGCTCAAAGATAGAACAAATGGCACTATGGTACTTTCATCTTGAAGAGGTCATGAGGACAGAATTGGAGATGGAAGATTGTAAATGAGATTGGGGACCACCTGTGGAAGGGCAGGTTAATACAAAGTGTAGAGGCTACAACTCACTTCCTGCAATGTCTTCCTTTCTGAATAGTTCTCTCAATTCCTAAAGCTAGAGATGACCTTGTAAAGAAATAAAGACTGAGATAGATAGATAGAACTCAGAGGCCAAATTCAAGGACTGGAAGAGAAGGAGGAGTCAAGAGTTCAAATGTAGAGTTCTGTTTGCATAGTCAGGACCCTGGGGTCAACTCTGGGTCCAACTAGGCACTTAAATATACAAATTTGGTGCTTGGGAGATACAGATTGAGAAGTCACTGGTCTAGAAACATATCACTTTCTACAAATTGCTGTTTCTATGATAAATCCCATCTTGATGGCAGGCGGTCTGTTTATATACTCATGAATCTCCAACTTAGGCAGGCTGGTGAGTTTAAATTCCCTTCCAGGATTATGATTCTGTAATAATGTAACTCTATTTCCTTTTTATTTCTTTACTCTTTAGGAAAATAATTGGTTAAAATATTTCTTTTATACTCCTGAATTTATCATTTGCTTTTAAAGAACCACCCATATTATAGAAGAAATGTCTGCTTCTAAAAATAAGCTTACAAAATCAGATGAAAGCCTATTAAGTCAGACAAAGCAAATAAAAAATAGTCTACGTTGTTGCTACCTTATGGTTTTGGTATTTCACCTAATTCAAGACATAAGAAATTCACACTAATCCATCTCTTGGGACTGGAGTTGTGGCTCAGTGGTAGAGTGCTTGCCTAGCATGCATGAGGTGCTGGGTTCCAACCTCAGCTCCACATAAATGTAAAATAAAGATATTGTGTCCACCTAAAACTTAAAAAATAAATATTAAAAAAAGAAATATATCTGTATTCTTCTGTTCTCAATCCCTACTATCATAGAAATTCATGGTTTGGGGAGAGACCCTTGTCCATAGAGAAATGAGATGCTTATTAATTCAGATGACCAGAACTATAGGAATTCATTATTGGGAGGGAAAGATGGAAGGCAATAAAAATTGTTGTTGTTATGGTTGAATATGAGATGTTCCCCAAGAGCTCATGTGTGAGGCAATGCAAATGTCCAGAGGTGAGATGATTAGATTATGAGAGCTTTAACCCAATCAGTGGATATGATTAACTGAGTGGTAACCATTGGCAGGTAGGGTGTGGATGGAGGAAGTAGGTCACTGGGGGTCTGACTTTGGGGTTTATATTTTGTTCCCCATGAGCAAAGCTCTCTCTGCTTTCTGTTATGTCCTGAGCTGCTTTCCTCTGGCATGCCCTTTTGCCCTGATGGGCCCGGAGCCATGGAGTCAGCTCATCATGAACTGAACCTCTGAAACCATGAGCCAAAATAAACCTTCCCTCCTCTGGGTTGTTCTTATCAGTTCCTTCGGTTACAGCAGTGAAAAAGCTGACTAAAACAATCAGCTAAGGAGGACAGACAGAAATACTGCTGAGACCATCTATTGGGAAAGTAATTCATGGGTACGTGCACTGCCAGATCTTGGGGGAAGTACCGCATTTCACATAATGCAGAGTCCTGCAGAAATCTTACTAAATATTCCAGATTTTTTACACATCAAGACAGTCCCAAATTTTGGTCTAAAAAATGAACATATGTGTATTCAGAAAATGTTCCAAGTGAATGAAGTCAACAGTGAAGTATTTGTGTCAGCAATCCTGCCCGCACATTTTTTTTGTGTGTTGTTTTACCTTTTTTAAATTCGACTTTCATCCCATGAGATTTGTTTCCGCTTGTGTAAGTGTGCACACTGTACAGATGCACTGTTGAAGACCTGGGGATTTGTCTTGTTGGGCAGAGGGTGGCCAGGACATGGGGACCTCTGGAAATGGCTTCTGGCACACATCCCCCTCCAGTCAATCCCCACTCAGCCCCAACTAGCCTGTGCCTTTGAGGCCTTGCTCCTGGCTTGGCCATCTGGGATCTGCTGCTTTCCCTAACTGTAATCTTAATTGGTTTGAGAACTGCCACAGAAGGGCCCTTCTTCACTGGTGGTGAACTGTGCTCTCCAGAGAAGGCTTACCCCTGAAAGCTCCTTTTGCAATCTATGCCTGAGAACACTTCCCCATCCCAAACCTTAGCTTTAAGATTTGGAGGACACATGGATTCTGATAGCCAGATTTGCTGTTTTGCAACAGATAAATCAGAAGCCTGATTATACACATATGTTTAGAAACACATTTAAATCTAAACAGCCTATTTGAAACATAATTTTGTAAGGGATGATATGTTCTGAAAAGTCATTCTCAGTATCAGATTTCACATCAGTTGTTCTTAAAGAATGAAGGTAGATCAACAAAGATGGGAAAATGTGAGCCTCCAAACATCATGTTGCAAGATACCCTTCAATTGGACGCCCTTCTTCACTGGCAACATCACCTTACCGACTATTAAGACTTCTCTGCTTCAGCTTATGCTTTCACATCCAAAATGCTTGGTAAAGAAGATACTCCGTAGCATAATTCTGCTTGATTCCTTCTGAAAGCATCCCTACTTAAGCATTGCATCCATTGACTATTTTCCTTTGGTCACCTGATCTACCTATGTGCCCTTCTTCCCTCTTCCTCATCAGCTCCAGCCATGAGTTTCTACAAGTAACCTTGTTCTGACTATTCATTGCTCAGTGTCTCTGTACAGCAAAAGGACATGCTTATTCTTTGTCGGCCTGCCCCATACTCAACCCCTGTGTACTGAAACCACTCAGGCAAAGGCTCCCCTGCTGTGTTCCACCAGACTTGCTCTGAACATTCAGCTGAGGTTAGAATGAATTCAACTGCTGTTGTGTCTTCTTGTTTTGGGTAACTATTGTTCAGAGGGAGGGGGAAGGGGACTCCTGGAAGATGCAACCTTCCAGGGCATGACCCCAGTGACTCCCCTCCTCTAGCCATGCCCACCTGCCAATAGTTACTTCCCAGTCAGTCCATTCAAATTATGATGGACTGATTAGGTCACAGCTCTCATAATCCAAACATTTTGCCTCTGAATCTTCCTGCATTAACACAGGAGCTTTGGGGAGACATCTCACATCCAAACCATAACAGATGTGCAGGCATTTGCTTCACCATAATATAAAACAAAAACAAAAACAAACAAACAAAAAAACCCAAAATGCTCTGGTTGTGTTAAGTTGACCATAGAAAAGGCCTTTCTTCTCCACCACAGTTTTGTTGCTCTAGACTTCATGGTTTGTCAAGAAGAAACTTTCTGCTGAAAAGCCCCTTCTTATTTATTTTTTTTTTATATTTGAGGAAGGACAAAATGATATATAAGGAAATTTCAAAATTTCACAGGAGTTGAATTTTTGCTGAGTAACAAACAACCCCAGAAATGAATAACTTCCAACAGCAACCATTGGGCCCATAAGGGCTGTCCTTCAGGTCTTGACTGGGCTGGCCCTTGACTGTTGTGTCTGAGGTCAGCTGTCAGATAATTAACTTGGCTTCTGGGGGCTGGCTGGCTATTACAATGGATGTTGAGGTCACAGTAATATAGCCTAGACACATTTTTATTGGGTGAAAATTTGTGTCTTTAAAAAAAAAATCTGACAGATACCATGCTATGCCTCTGTGAGACACAAAAATATTGAAGGTGCAAAAGAAGAAAGAAATTTTGACATTATGGTAACTTCTTTATTGTTGCCCCTACTGGAATAAATTCAACTCAAAAGAGTTTACTTGGTTTTTCTACTATCCTTAAATCACCTGAGCATGTAGTATTACACAAAATTATATATGCTGTATAATATCAGGTTAAATGACACTTAAAATGTGACATTGTCAAAAACATATAAAATAATACCAGTATTATTATACTACATGTAGCACATAGTATTATATTAAGATTATAGTTTTAACTCATTTTGCCTTCTTTTTTAAAAAAAATATTTATTTTTAAGTTGTAGTTGGACACAATATCTTTATTTTATTCATTTATTTTTATGTGGTACTGAGGATCAAACCCAGGGACTCACCCATGCTAGGTGAGCACTCTACTGCTGAGCCACAACCCCACTACTATTTTGCCTTCTTAAGACATTGCCTTCCCACTCTCTCCAGGTACCTTCACTGAATGTCAAGGTTGGAATGCCACTGGGGAGAAAGTAAGTATTGAATTAAAGGCAAATGTGTAATTAATCCCTGCTGGCCTATGAATCATTCACCAAATGCTCAGGAAATACAAACAATTTTCCCCAAATTAGTTAAGTATGCAGAATACTAAAAAGTCAGTTTCTTGATTGGTGGCTCAATACTCTAATCTTTTTTTTTTTCATACCAGGCTGATTGCCCAGAATGATTTTTATAAAATAAATCTAATTACTTATTTTTTGGAGGGCCAGAATGCTCATGAACATATAGTGTCATGCCTGATAAAGATCTCTCTTCTAGAACTAAATGAGATCACCCAATAGCTCAGGACCTACTGCTCTAAGTGGTTGATGCTGCTTGCTCGCTTGGGCTGCCCTGGATGGACTTCTGGGGGCAATTCTGGGTGCAAGAGGGACATTGTAGCTGGCAGCAATACTCATGCTCTACTCTATGGCAATAGCAGGACTACTTTAGGCTGTATTAAAAAAAAGTCCAAATAACAGTTGAACAAACATCATGATATTGTTTCACATCACAGAAGTTGAGCTAGGCAAACAGGGATGGGAAGGCAAACTCTACTAATTCATTAGAAACCAAGTTTTTTTTATTTGCTTCTGTCTACAATTTTAACTTGTTTTTCCTTTCCTCAAGAACATAATAAAGCTTTGGTCATCACATGTGCCATCTAAGAAGTGAGAGGTAAGAGGGATGAAAGCAAAAAGGGGAACAGCTTCCTATAATGGTACTCCTGGATGTCCCAGCTGGCATTTCCTCTTACTTGGGTTGGCCAGAGGTTAGTTATGTGACTACACCTTTCTACAAGGAGCTCTGGAAAACAGTCTTGCAATCAGACATATCTCCAGCTTGAATAAAATCTAGATTCTTTTACAAAGAAAGAAGAGGCTGACTGTTGAATAGGCACCTGTCAACTTCCCGTACTTTCCCACTAAGTATAGCCAGGCTTTGGTGAAATAAAATGTTTCTTCTACAAACAACCTTCTCCTCCTCCTGGCTCAGGAGGGTTCTGTAATTAGTATCAGAAGATCAGAAATTTTATTGATGATAGTGTAGTGGCACCCCCTCCTCAACAAAAAATCTTAACTGGGCTTCTCCAGAAATCTTCACCCTGGCTGATTTTAGGACTGTCACCAAAAGAGTCTCTACAAAAGAGTTCAATGTAGATAAACTTCCTATTTTTGAGTTGCCCTATTTTACTTGGCCACTGGCCTGGGAAAAATCGGCACTCCAGGTGCTGGACACCCCCTTACTAGTTTTTTGCAAACATTTATCCAGTATAGTAATTTGTAGAAATGTTTAACAAGGCCTCTGGCCTTGAGCTGGAGCTTCACAGAGACATTCTAAGATAAGAGAAATTACCAATTGGGCTCCATGGTATCAGCTGGCAGTGGGAGGAAAGAAAGGGGAGAAGCTCTCCCCTTCTCAGGTGTTGTCTTTGAAGGGTTAACTTGCCCAAAACAGTGAAAGAAAAAGCTGCTTTTATGTGAAATTCTGCAGACTGTGAACTTCTGAGCTCCTCCTCTTACCTGCTGGGTGTGAAATTCTGAAACTACCTGAACTTGGGGTTCAGGGGATTAATTGATTAAAGCAAAATCTGCACTATTTATTTGGCTACAGCCAAATAAAAATGTTTCCTGCTATCTTGCGTGCCTCGCCTCGTCTGTCCCTACAACAACAGGGCCAAAATGTATGGCAAAAGATGGCAATAGGTCTTCCCAATATCTCTATATGTTTAAGATTTTGTAAACAAAAATACATTTGTATTCATGATATTTTTCCCCCTATGAATTTCTTTAGCATCCAACCTCTGAAAGTAAATTTGGCTTACTATGTAATAAGAATGCAACTTAAAGAAAATTGCTGGATATAATTAATCAATTAAATATAAACTAATTAATTTAGTAATTAGGAAGTGCAAACTAAAACTCCAGTGAAATGCAACTACACATCCATTGGATTGACTAAAACGAAAAATGATGACAATGGTAAGTATTAATAAAGATTATTGAAGCCAGTCATGGTGGTATAAACCTGTAATCTCAGTGGCTCAGGAAGCTGAGGCAGGAAGATGGCAAGTTCAAAGTCAGCCTTAGCAACTTAGTGAACCCCTAAGCAACTTAGTGAGATCCTGTCTCAAAATAAAACATAAAAAGGTCTGGGGAGGTAGCTCAGTGATTAAGCACCCTTGGGTTCAATCTCTGGGACCAAACTAAATATACTCCCTAAATAAAATACAAAATAATTGGGGATGTGGCTCAGTGATTATATAACCCTGGGTTCAATTCCTGGTATAAATGAATAAAGGAAGAAAGAAAGAAAGAAAGAAAGAAAGAAAGAAAGAAAGAAAGAAAGAAAGAAAGAAAGAAAGAAAGCAGTACTTGTGATAATAACAAGAGAATGGAAATGACCTTCAAAATACAGTGCTCATTCATTAAATCAGCATTTCATAGGTCCCAAGTTTCACTAGGTCCTATAAGGTCAAACACACTTAGAAAATATTACATGTTATATTGCCCTCTTGGAGATTCACAGAGAGTATTTGCACATTAAATATTTGCAATAAACAAAGATTATTGGCAGTTGTCTCAGTGGAGCAACTGGAGGAGCCCATATATATTGTTGGCATGAATGTAAAATTGTACAACAATTTTGGAAATCTGAATGGTAGTTTTAAAAGAGTTACTATACAACTTTATATTTTTCTACATCAAGGTATTCACCCCCAAATAACCAAAAACATGTGTCCACACAAAAATCCATGAACACCACTACCGAAGTTAGAATCACAGGTTCATCAACAGATAAACGTGCACCAATAGGTGAATGAATTGTAGTATCTCCATACAACAGGAGAATGAATAAACAATGTATAATCTATCCATGCAAAGGAATATCAGTACTAAAAAGGATTGACCCCCTGCTATATGCATCAATGTTGATGAATTTAAAAAATTACAAAATATGCTAAGCAAAAGAAGTTAGACATAAAAGAGTACATATGGTATAATTCCACTTATAGGGCTTTCTGGAAAAGGCAACATTATTAGAAGAGAGAAAGGATCTGTTTTTCCAAGGGATTGAGGGAGAGTGGTAATGAAGAGGCAAAAATGTGACAGGAATGTCCTAATCTTAACTGTGATGGTGATTATATGAGTGTATGATTCATTAAGATTCAATGAAGTGGTAACATTTACTGTTTACAAATTATACCTCAATAAAGTTGACTCTTTAAAAAGACATCAGTATACTTTTTTGAAGAAGTTGCCCATTGACCCCCAAATAGTCTGATGTGAGCAAGCCCTTCTATGTGAACCCCTAAGTCCATATGAGCCCTGTCAGCTCAGGTTTCCTTACTGTGAAGAACCCCACCTTCACCAGAAACCTTGAGTAATGGAGGTGATAGCTGAGTCTGCTGAGTGTGTGTTATGAACTGAATTCCGACCTCTTCATAGATTAAAGTTCTAATGCAATACCTCAGAATGTGACTGCATTCAGTGAAAGAGCCTGTAAAGAGGCAGTTTGTTAAAACGGATTGCTGTTTCATCCAGTCCAAGTTGACTGTTAGCCTTGTAAAAAAATATAAAAATTAAGATACAGGAGAGACACCAGAGATGTGCACACAGAGGCAAGACCATGCGGTGGTGACATGGCTAGGTGCAAACAGAGTAGGGAGAGCTCAGCCAGAACCAACGTGCCCACAGCTTGATCTTGGACTTCTTGACTCGAGAACTGTGAGAACAACACAACAACACAAACACTGCTCAGTAAGTAGTATTTTGCTATGGCAGTCTAGCAGAAAAATCCTTTAGCTGATGTAATGACCAATTATCTGGAAATTAATTTCTAAATAGTCCTCACCCAAAGGGCTGTGTGCATGACCATAGCTTTTTCCATAAACTGTATCAAGAAAGAGCCATCAGTAACAAGATTATAAAATATCAGGCGTAGAAATGACTACTTAAAGCAAGGATTGGAGATGCTAAGCGCCATGACCATTTTGGGTCCTCAACTTAATGAGATCCAGCTCATTTAAACTGTTCACTTCTAGGTCCTGGGCATTATGTTGAAGAGGAGACTTAATTAGTTCCAGAAAAAACACCAGAGAAATAAGTTGACTACATTATACCACTGAGATTGTCTTCACATATATTCTTAGATATAATCTGTTTCACTTATTGGAATACATGCAAAGTTGTAATATGGGTTAAAAGCAGTACTTGTGCCAGGTGTAGTGGCACATACCTATAATCCCTGCAGCTTGGGAGGGTAAGGCAGGAGGAGTTTGAATTCAAGTTCAGCCTCAGCAACTTAGTAAGGCCCTAAGCAACTCAGCAAGTCCCTATCTCTAACTAAAATATAAAAAAGGGCTGGGGATATGGCTCAGTGATAATGTGCCCCTGGGTTCATTCCCTGGTACCAAAAAAAAACCTAACCAACCAACCAAACAAACAAACAAACAATTAAAAAAAGCAGTACTTGTGATAATAACAAGAAAATGGAAATGACCTTCAAAGTACAGTGCTGATTCATTAAATCAGCATTTCCTAGGTCTCAAGTTTCACTAGGTCCTATAAGGTCAAACATGCTTGGAAAACATTACATGTTATATTGCCCTCTTGGAGATTCACAGAGTATTTGCATATTAAGGGACTTAAAAAGCATTTTATTTTAAAACTCTAAGGCAATATTTACCTAACTCACATGAAAGCCCCTTGTTTTTCCTCTTTCTTTTGTTTCCCCACATACTTCGTTTTAATACTGTACTTCAGGAAATGCTACATAAGATGAAAAATTGATTAAATTGCTTTAGATGTACTTCCCAAAGGTCCTGGATGTACTGCTACCACGTGCGTGAAATGATGACACTGTGAGATAGATTTTATATGTATTTTGTCATAATTCAATAGTTTTATATTGATGAAAGTAAGGTATGGATGCACATCCAAATGAAATATTTAGTTTCTACTTGTAGGGTTAATTTTTCACAGTATAAATTTCCAATTTATATTCATAATTTGTCCATTTGCAGATGCAAAATTTGGTACCCAAGTGATCATGTAGAAAAGCAGTTTGAAGTTGGCAAAGTAAACTACTTTGGGTACATTAGCCACCTGGCATTCAGTGAACACAGCTAGCTGACTCAATGGCTGGCTTGCAAGCAAGGCTGGAACTATTTCACTATTTTTTTCTCCAGTGCCACTGGTGGAGGAAAATTTGGGGGCATGATTTTAGTGGCAAAACCGGGAATATTAAAAGAACATCTGACATTTCCCAAAAGATTACTATTCTAACATACACAATTTCTTAGTGACTGGCAGAAACTTGGTTTGGCCTAAGCCATTTTTAAAGCCTTTAAGAGTATAAACAACATATCCACTACACCATGGTATTCCATAATTTTAGTTTTCTTTATGAGAGGAATATAGTTTCTACTTATTTACCTGAGTGAGTTAGTAATATAATCTTGATGAGAGATACTTAAATGTACTTCCATAATTTGTTTACAGGCATGTCTTCAATTTTAAGATCAGTTCATCAGAATCATTAACTGGCTCCTGCCAATGGTTTTCAGTTTTTGGTATTGTTTTATTTTTTGCAGTGCCTGAGATTGAACCCAAGGCCTCACACATGCTAAGCAAGTACTCTACCATTGAGCTACATCCTCAGCACTTTAAAATTCTTTTGTTTGGAAACAGAGTCTGCTAAATTGCCCAGGCCAGCCTCAAACTTGTAATCTTCCTGCCTCAGTCTCTCAAGTAGCTGGAATTACAAACATGGAACACTATGTTTGGTTCTTCCAGTGACCTTGGAAAACATGTGCATATTAAGTCAATAAAGGAACAATCTATGATGATCTGAACACAAGTACTTAATATGAATTCAAATGTAAAGTTCTACTGTATCTTTCCTTCTTACATCTGCATAAATTTACATTTATGTAACCAAAATAAAAAATGGGTGGAATATGCTTTTCAGAGTTACAAGCAACTGGATATATTATGGCACTCAGAATTCCCAGCTGTCTTGGGACAAAGATGCAACCTTAAATTTGGAAGAGTTTATTTATTAGTTAATGATTAGAGAGATCAATATTGAAAATTCACTATGTGACTGTGACTAATACCAGGCATTACTGCAGATCTCAGACCCTTCCAAAAGGAGAGAAAAGGTTAATTTAATGAGAAAAGAGTGAAAAAAAATCAATTAGAAATCTCCTACTATTCCAGAGTATCATTAGGTTGGTAAGAATTGTGCACTCTGTCCTTGTTTACAGAAATAACATTGCTCCTATTCAGTGAGAATGTAGAGGGATTTACTAAAATTTTGCATAACAGGCATAAAATCATTTTAAATTTTGAACATTTCTTCCTAATCATTTAAGAAAGCTGCGAAGACCATGCCATTTTGAATGCTGGAATGGATGACTAGAAAAAGGGAAGGAAGGAAAGAATTGGTAATTTGGACTCAATGCTGGTTATAATGGGTTTTTCCAAGAGGCTCTCTCATTTTTTAAAAAATGCTTACAATATTGCCTCTGCTGAAATGTATTTACAATTGCTCAATTACTAGTTTGTGGTCACAGTTATTTTTAAGATAGCATATAATATATTAGATGTAGGTACCCATTGTCAATGCTACCCAGACTACTTGTTTTAACAGTCCAGGGGGGCTTTGGGAAAAATGGTGAGGCCTGGACCCCCTCCTAGAATAACTTAATCTAAATCTTGGAGGGTAAATGCAGTGCAGGCCTTTATATTTTTAAAATATCTTTATTTTATTTTTACGTGGTGCTGAGGATCAAATCCAGTGCCTCACCTATGGTAGGCAATCTCTCTATCTGTGAGCCACAACCCCCACCCAGGCCTCTGTATTTTCTAAAGATCCCCCCTACCCAACTTCCACAATTCCATGCCCAGGGGAAAAGTAGTACTTCTGGACTACAACTCACACCATTTAAGATTTTTTCCAGTTAGTTTCATGAATGTTAAATAATACTATTGATTTCTATTTGAGATACTCTTCACTAGAACAAACTCATACTCATTTTTAAAAAAGAATGATGTACTTGGATGGATTACCAGGGAAAAATCCTCAAATGCCCCAAAGATTACCCTCATCAGTTTGCATGAGATTAATTTTCAAAAAAGCAAAACAGGTATGTTAATATGACACATATCTATGTAAATTATATAATCATATAATTAGCACCTGGGGGTTCTTTTGGCAAGTGTCTCCTAAGCTATAGCTGTGAGGCTAGACACTCTGAAAGTGTCTTTGAAGGAAGGTTAGCTTCCAATTAGGGTGTTTTCTCTTAACAAAATAATTAGGGGCTCAATTGATTTTAATAGCCTGTGGGTAAGAAAAAGAGAAAAATGTTAATGTCCTAATTAGAGAATAATATGTTCATGGTAGGAAAAAAATGAACAAGAATTCACAAAGAAGAAGGGATGGGAAATGGAAACGCTTCCTAAGGGATGATTGCTCTTGAATGGAATTCAGTTCTCTGCCATCACTCATAGCAATGAAGACATTTTGGCATCTCTATATGTTTGATTTTTATACAAAGTGTTTCATTCTAGTTCAGACTGTATCACACTTATTTTGGCCTATAGAAATTCAAGGAAAAAAAACAATGGGAATAGAGTATATTCTTTACCTTGTATTTTATTTTGTACTTAGTAAACGTCCTAATGTATTCCTAGAGTCAATTCACCTTGCTTTGACCTTGTCGCCTCATGACAGCATTACTTTAAAGGGTACAGAATTATTCCAAGTATGATTTAGCAGGCATTAGGTTTTCTCTGTTTTTTTTGGCTTTCATTTATTTATTTATTTTTGGATTATATTTGCCCCAGGTACTTTGGGAGATTATAAAAGCTCACATAACCAAGGGCAGGTTTAACTACCTGGAATGTTATTTATCAACAGAAAATAATTTTAAGTCAAAAACTCTTGATATCAAAAATCTCTTTGAATTGGCCAGTTTAATTTCTAGGATGATTTATTTATTCATAATGTTCTGTAAAGGAATGTGGGTTAATTAAATAATTCATCTGGTAGATATCCTGGAGTTCAGAGGACATAGTTAATCCAAGTATCAAAGAATATAAAAAATAAGATAAACAGAAGGAAATACAAAATAAATGAACATAAAATGATGCTGTACTTTCCTGTTATAAACTGGTCATGGTTCTTGTCAAATGTCACTTGGTGGCTTTTTCACATTTAGGATGAAAGATAAGGCAAAAACAACAAACACACTCAACGAGTTCAAATGGAAACCCTACAACCATGTTTCAAAACAGAAGACTGCCACAATAATGCCCATGTGGCAGTATTCCAACATGAGCCTCAAGACAGGCATTCAATTAATAAAAGTTATCCTTTCTTCTTATTATTTTTTTTGGTGGGGGGTGTTTTGTTTCATCCTGAAGGTTCAGGAGAAGGGGAGAAGAATATTTATGGAGAACAGATCCTACCCAACAATCCCTCAACAACATTTATTACATCAAGATGTTCTTGACTAAAGAGCCAAGTAGACAAATCTGAGGCATTTAAAATAAATTGATCAGATTTGGGGAATACAGGGGAAGCTTCTATGCAAGATGGTGGAAGGAGTGCTCACATCTATGTCTTCTGCCCGCAGTTCCTGTGGAATTGATCAAAAAGATGCTTTGAAAAGTAAGCAACCACCAATGAACCTTCAGTGCCAAGAACTGTTATGGAATATTGGGAAGATATTTCCGAACTGTGAAAAATATCTGAGATCATAAACTTAAAAGGAGGAAAGGTTTATTTGGCTCCACGTTTCAGAGATTTTTATCTGGTGGTCATTTGGCTCTAAAAAATAATGGAATGGAATAAAGTTAATGGAAAAAACAAAAAGAAAAGTGTACATAAAGAAATGACACACAACCAAGAATAAGCAGACCTTTGAGGAAAACTGAGGAATAAGTAATAGGAGGGCTAAGGTCAATAATTGTAGTAACTGATCTCAGAAAAAAATAGAGTTGGTAAGTAAAGAGAATAGAACTTTAAAAACAGTCACAGCATCTCAGAGATGTTCTCATGTGGAAGCTATTATGCTAAGAAAAAATTGATGACAGGTTGTTCATTTATTTATTCATTTACCAAATTGACAAATATGTATTAGTGCCTACCACGTGCAAGGCAGTATTCTAGGTACTAGGGATATAACAGTAACCCAAACAAACAAAAATCTCTGCCCTCTTGGAAGTTATACAAGGGCACAATGTGAATCAACCAATTAATAAAATATTGTAGGTCATCTGAAAATAAAACAATATGGAGAGAAATAAAGTCCAGAATGGGATAGGGAGAGTGAATGTTAAGGTTGAAGTCATTGGGGTTTTTTTGTTTTTGTTTTTTTAATGTGGTACTGGGCATTGAACCCAAGGGCTCCAATGTGCTGGACAAGCACACTTCCACTGATCTACACCCACATCCCTTTTTATTTCCTTTTGAGATACAGGTCTTCCTAAGTTGCCTGGGCTTGTTTGAAACTTGCAGTCATCCTGCCTCCCCATATGGAGTAGCTGTGGTTACAAGCATGCACCACTATGCCTGGCTGAAACCTTAAGTAGAAGAGTTAGGAAATATTTTTCTGAGAGCTGATGTATTCAGAAAGCAAGTTGGATATCCAGGAGTAAGGAGAAAAAAAAAAACAGTGCAAATGTTTTGGGGTGACAAAGTGATTATGGTCTATATGGAGATCCAGTGATAAAAGAAATAGCAAAAGTCCATATCAAATTAGACTTTGTAGGCCATGATAAAGATTTTGACTATTTTCCGAATGACATGGAAAGCCATCAGAGCAAAGCAATGAAATAATGCTATTTTGTTTTTTTTTTAAAAAATCACTCTGGATTCTGTGTGAACACAAACAGAGGGCAAAGAATACATAGTACAGTTGAGGGACAGTGGTGACTTAGACCTGGACACTATGAATAAAGTAAGGAAAAAGTAATCATGTCCTCATTAGGTCAAAGTTTGAATAAATTTGGAGGCAAAAATACATTGTTTACATAACATATATACATACCAGTACGCATTTATACATACATCAATGGATGTGTGAAATTTAAAAACCAGACAAAACTGAAGAGGAAAGTATTAGTCTGGAAAGAAAAGATAAGGAAATATCCCATAATACTGACCAAAAACATTAAAGAGTTTAAATATGTTAAAAGTTGAACGCCACAAAGAATAGATGCCAAGCTTCTAAAACTTATCAAAAGTTGGAGCAAGTAAAATCAGGGAAAATGGTAGAGAAGAAATTAAATAGTTAACCAAAGAAAAATACATGGAGGTTAAGAAGCAAAACAGTAATATTCTGATTGAAAATTTCCAAATAGCAAGGCTTGTGAAAACACCAAAAAACTTCTTGGACAGAGAACTCCAGAAAGTCAGGTCTCTTACCAAAGAATGAGAAGAGCCTACCATCAAACTTCTCACTAGAAAACTTAAACGTTATACCTAAGCGAGACAATTCAAGGCTCTAAGGGATGAAAAAAATATTCAGAAAGAAAAAAAAAAACATAACATAGTAGAAAAATAGAACTTCTAAATGAAAAATGTGCAGAGAAAAATACAAATAGCATTTAAACACATCAAAAGATTCTCAACCTTGCCCAGTGTAAGAGAACTGCAAATTAAAATTATGCAGTGATTTCATTTAAATTATTTTTTTTGTAATTGTAGCTGGACAGAATGCCTTTATTTTACTTGTATATTTTTATGTGGTGCTAAAGATCAAACCCAGTGCCTCATGCATGCTTGGCAAGCACTCTGAACTACAGCCCCAGCCCTATTTCTATTTTTTAAAAGTAGAGGGAAGCTCATTTATAAAAAGTGAAGCCAAAACTTTAATACACTTAAAACAGTAAATAATCAACTTTTAAAATGCCCTTATAAAAATATAAATACCAGGTGTATGTTATTCTAATATAAAGCATTATCAGGCAAAATTCACAGATGTCAAAATTACGCAAAAAAATAAACACATTTAAATTGGAAGCACGCAATCGATCTTGAAAATATTTTAATGCAATCATGTCATCAAATCTTTCAAGGCATGATATTAATGAATAAAGTGGTCCAGGGCACCATTACTGAGTTGTGAGCAGAACAATGAGCAAATGTTTTCAGCTGCTGCAAAAAGTGTCCTTTCTGACCTCATACCAATCATAGGAACAGTGAGCAGACAGAATTCCAAATATTTCCAATGAATACCATCACCTTCGAACACTTCTATCTTTTGTTAAGTTGGAAGAGATATTTTTCAATAACTTTTTTTTGGTAGCACATACTGCAATATTTTCATCCATAGGCAACTTTAGTCCATCCACCATTCATCTTTGACTCATTTAATTTCATTGATTATAGATGCAGTTTTCCTGTGCAGTTTTCCTTTTAGAGTTTTCCATATCATCACATCAGTGATTCAATTCTTTGGAAGTCTTTGAACTAGAGTAAGGACTATACTTGGGATAGAAGCTTTACAATGCTCTACACGAGACTTAATGGGACTCGGCAGACTTGGTCCTATCTAAACTTGCAGACCACTCCTTCTCCTACTTTTGGAGTATGAATTTATATAATTAAATGATTCAGAATTCAGAATGATTGAGAGAAATAATGAAATCCAATCCCTTCTTCACATATCATATTTTACTCTTAAAAAGCACAATATGCAGGAAGACAGGATTATAAAAACCTGACATTAGAACATTTTCTCATTTTCATAATCTGTAAATTGGCAGTAATAAGAACCCATTATCTTTGTGGGAGAATTACAAAAGAAATAAAAATAAAATATTGGGTGCTAGAAGGTGTTTTATAACTTCAGTTTTTCTTTTTCTAATGAAGATATGGTCACCTCTGTAAGAAAAATATGGAGATGGTACAAAATAAAGTTGGGATTTTAGTCATATTGGATGAATACTTTGATCAGCAGTGTTCAGCACTCTTGCAGGTAAAGATACACTTTTTAAAAGTAGGGTCTTGTCAGCTACATTATGAGATTTTTCTTCTATATTGTGTAGTGTCAATAAATCTGCCCCAAAGCAGAGAAATGGAAGCAAATTCAGTGGGAATTCAGTGGTATGAAATTCAAGTTTTCTCCTTGCTTTGTATATTAGAGTGATTTTGGTTATAGAGGTCATCTTGCTAAAATGATAATAAATAACACTTGCCAACTCTCAATCTCTCTCTTTCTTCCCCCTTCTCTCTCTTCTATTGTAAAGAAAATGGACTGAATCTGTTGAAGGGATTTGAAAAGAACTGTTATAAAAGAACACTATTCTTAGTATTGCATTTATCAGGACTTATTTCCAATCATACAGACTTACTGCCTACCTCATGGCCTGATTTTGGACAGACTTTCCAAGCATTTTCAAACAATACGACAAATCAAACTTGACTTTAACACCAAAGTGGTTTCAAAAGCTGCCTTCCTTGAATTACCATAGTTAAAGGTTCCCTTTGGCACCGAGACCCTCAACACCCATTTTATATTCCACAACAGTCAAATAGGCAGCAGTTCACAGTACCTTCACATGGGCTGATTCAGACTGGACATCCAAAGCCTGGCAGAATAACAACAAACACTTGGTGTGTTTTCCCCAAATACACAAGGAAGGAATAGCTGCTCTCAAGGTCATTTCTCCTATGTTAACATTTTTTAAGACAAGATATTCCTTATGTGATCTTTAATATATGAGGGACATTGGGCAACTGAGGAAGCCATGGGATTCAACCTAGAAGCTCCAAATGACTCATATCATGGCCAGGTGTTAGAATGTTCAGGTGAGGAATATCTCAGTTCATGCTGTTGAACTGTGGCAGATGCAGCTCTGAAGAGATCCTATGAAAAAAACCCTAACCACAGGGCAGTTCTAATGAGGTTTTGGATGACTTATCCTGTCACATCTCCATGTGTATTTATTTCTCTTCACCTTATGGTAACTATGCCACTGGAAGCCCTAACTGTACTTAGCTAATTTCTTACCTGTAAATGGCAGGTGGAGGCTTCTAGAAGGGATGTACTCAAGTTGATTGGAATATCTACTGAACCTACATCTCTTGTTGCTAGATTTTTATGCCCTTCAACAAATCTTAGGTGTGGGAACTCTTAGGGCAATGGGCGTCTAAACCCTCACATCAACATTTGACCTCAAATATGCCATTAAGAGATTGTAAGAATCAGGGAATGGCTACTCGAGCATATTGACAAGAGGGGATCTACCATAGTGCAAATTTCTTTTCCCCTTCTTTTAACTACTTCTTTGCTTGGTTGTTTGGTTAGTTGAAAACTGCTTGTCTCTCTAATGATTCTGGAGCTGGGGGAATAATCATAATAGGTATGCCTTTCATCTTTCACAAAAATTATGATATCGAATTTGCTTTGCATGAATATCTTTTTTAACACTGGATGCAAATTGTTGTAATTTTATATTATTTCCATACACCTTTCAGAAAATGTAGCTCAAGAAATTTTCTTGATAGATGGGAGATGTGCAGAAGATACTTTTACATTTGTCAAAAGAAAGACATTTTAAAATGATGAAGTTTATATCTTCACTTTACCAGTGACTCATGAAGCAGGTTACCTGAGAAGCAGGTGAGGGAGATGTAGAAGGGCTTAGGCAGCCATAGCAAGATGGTGAGTGAGGAGATTGGGGGCAGGGCCAGAACTAAGGAGTATGAAGTCTTCTAAGGAAGTCATCTTTCTGGTTAACAAAAGTGCTCATGGGCACAAGCGGAGGACTCAGTTAGACAGATACTTCCATACTCATGCTCCTAAGTGGGGGATCCAGAAGACAAACTAAACAGACATGGTAGACAGAGGGGGCACCAATCAATAATAGTAAGGAGAGCCTGGATAGGGGAGGAGATAAGGAAAGGAGAAAATTCCAGAGACCATAAAATCAAGACAAAACTTTCCCACTGGATTCCAAGCTCTGGGGCCCTTGTCTTTGGAGAAGTCTGTCTCGATCACTTTTGCAGGAAACCTGCTGCTTGCTTGCTATCTGTGTGTCCTGTTCTTCAATTCTTTGTTGAACAGAGATAATGAACCCAGCACCCCGTAACACAGGGTTGCCTGTGGGAAAGAAGGCTGACCCAGAAATCTAACTGGAGCTTGAACCTCAAGATGATGCTTCCTGCTGCAGAATTGTTGGAGAATGATAACTGAGAGCATTTGTGAAAACACCCAGTACAGCGCCTGACATCTGTTGGGTACTCAATATGTGTGCTTTCATCTATTATCCCATGATACCCAAGGAAATAGAGGAGAAAATAATTAAAACTGTGTCTACAAAGAAGACCTGGGAGATGACCTGAACTCTTGTGCAGTCTGAAACATGAAACAAGTGGTCTTTTAACTAAATTTCAAATTCCTGGGTTTTGTTGTACTTGACCTTCAGTTCTATGAACAGAGATAAGTTTGATTCCCTGACGTTTTTTGTTACTTAGACTCTAGATAATTAAAGTTTTTACAGCTGTCTGGAACGATAGACATCAGGTCCACCATGACATTTTGCTTTATTTGATGGCTATGTGTTTAGGAACATCAAAAGCATGATTGTTAGATGAGATTGGTCTGTTAGTCAGACCTCACTGTTTCTACCTTTTCAGAAGGGTGTGGTAGTTCAAGGGGAGCTCAGAGAATCACTGGAATTTGGAGACTCCCAAGATTAGAGTAATAAGTACGTTGGCATTCAAATTCAGACGAAAGAGAGAGGGAGACGCTTGAGAAAACATAATGCTCTCTGATACCTATAATCCTGCTTTTTAGTATCATGTCCTTTTTCAATTTAACAAGGGATAGGTGAAAATTCAGTCTCCAGTCAAATAAAAAGATTTTAAAAGACAAGACTATTTCCTGAGACTGCCTATGAGCTTTACGAGAGCCACTGGTTCCAAACCTTGTAGTTGAAGTTGTCAGTTTCTGTTATTAACTTCCACTGTTAGATTTATGATTTTATTCTAGAAATATACTCTGGCTCAAGCTTGATCAACAGATTTTCTCTTATGTATAAGGGAACACTTGGAAGAGAAACAGTCACAATTTTGTACTCATTTTCAGGCAAATGCAAACAAACAAAAACCAATTTTGCTAGTGTTTGCAGAAACAGTTTCTATCTATGAATACTGTGACAGTCATACTTAACGTGGAGGCAGGCAGACAGGGAGACATGTGACTCATGGGAGTCCCAGTCTCAGCCCCCATCCAGAGAAATTATAGAGATTATCCTGGAACCAGAAATTAAGGAATTTGAGGCTGATGTGAATCTCAGGGGCCCTTTTGCTGACTTAGATATTAGTTTATTACAGTTCTCACTAGTTAAACATCCACTCTTCAGTACAGGATTTCGACAGAAGGGATTTTGATACAACTCAGGGCTCAGTTGGGTATGCTTTCTATTCCTAATGATGGTTACTATACAATATAAACCTTTCTCACAATTACTTTGAGTAGAAATCATATGGCTTTTGTTTAAAAATAATTTCTGATCAATTTGTTTTTCTCTCTTTTTCTTTGCTTGCTCTCTCCCACTTCTATGAGGCAAAAAAAAGAATTGTTTATTTTTTACTTTAGCCTCCACCTCATTGGTGCAAGCTGACTCTCTTCAGTCTTTTCCTTTTTTTGCTAATTTTCCTCTAAGAAAAATGAAGCATATCGTGCCCAGAAAAATATTTTCTTTACTAAATATCCACCAAGAAGCTGACTTTTTGCTCAAAGATTCTAAATTATGTTTTAAAAAAATCTTAAGAAGCATCCACATTTTATCTCAACCTTACATTTGGAAACCTTAGTACCTTTATCTTTGCCAAAGCAGCAGTTTCCAAATGTCAAGCACAGTTTATTCCATTTTAAAAGAAAAGGATTTCAAGTTCATATAGTTTTGCCAATCCTTCTATCTTGTGGCCAATAGCTCTCTCTTGAATGATGTAATCCAATCTTTCCCCAAGCTTATCATCTAATTATTGACCTCAAATTCCCGGATCCCTCTAGAAGAACATAACCTCACCTCTGCCTTCCCCCACTTTTTATTTGTCAGTGGAGATGCAGAGTCACCAGAACTCCTTTTCATTGTTAGCATATGCTGCTGCTCTGTGTTGTCACACAAGGGTCAAATATTAGGATCACAATAGACCTTCACAGTCTTGGGAAGGTTTGCAAGTCCAGCTGTGGTTTTAAAAATTCAGGAGGCCAAATTCCTGGATCCCTCTAGAAGAGCATAACCTCAATCTCTAATTTGTCTTCTATGGGTTTGGCTAGCCATGGCATGAACTCCCCAGAAAAGAAGGTAAAGATCAAGGTTGGGAGATGGAGAAAGAAAAACACTGGAAGCCAAATAGGCAAATATCCAAGAAACGAGAGAATTGCCAGAAAAAGGCAGAGCTCTTCACTTTGAGAATTAATCATTCCTTGTCTTCATTTACATATTGTTCATTATTTGGTTTTTAAGATACTAAAACAGAGACCAAATGAAGTATTTTCTTAAGCAAGACTATTTTCAGACAGAACACAAATTCTGTCCCTTTCTTTATATTTTCAAAGGTGGCATAAGGGGAATTCAATAGGACCTGAACATTTATATATGATGTCATTGCGGTAGCACATGTAAGGATGTCTCTTTAAACTTATCCCCTTTAAAATAAAATTACATGCTTTAGATAATGGCCAGAAGGAAGATTTTTCTGGTGGTTGACATTCCTGGGCCTGAGTTCTCTGCCTATTGTCCCACTTTGGTTTCTTTTAGCATGTGCTTCTCAAATTTAGTTACGTGACCTCTGGGATATGAAACAATCTGCAGAAAAAAAATGGTATTAATTTTCCTAAAGAATGTAGAAGGGTAGGGAAGAAATTAAACCAATATAATTTTAGCTTAAAATGTTTTTGTAATTAAAAACATAGGTTATAATTTCAAGCAGAATGCAAAATTCCCACTCTGTATAATAAAACAGAGGCTTCAAAGATATATTTAAGGGACTTGATTACTGAGTTACTTCCCTTAGTTGGCAGGTGACTTCAGTAAAATCAACACTGCTCAACACCCAAATTTGGTTATACTATCCATTGATGAGTTACAGGTTAAATAACCTACTAAAAATAGTTATGGAACCAGCCTCGGTGTCTGTCAACAAATAGGTAAATAAAGTGTAGTATATTTATTCAGCCATAAGGAAGAATGAAATTATGTCATTTGCGGATAAATGGAGAGAACTGGAGAATCTCATGCTAAATGAAATAAGCCAGACTCAGAAGTCAAAGGTCAATGTTTTCTTTCATATGTGGAAAAGAGAGAGAGAGAGAGAGAGAGAGAGAGAGAGAGAGAGAAAGAGAGAGAGAGAGAAGCAATTAAAAAGAGATCTCATTAACACTGCTGTGACTAAAGAACACAACCAGCACAATTGCATAAGAGGAAAAGTTTATTTGGGGTTCACAGTTTCAGAGGTCTCAGTCCACAGACAGCTGGCTCCATTCCTCAGGGCTAGAGGTGAGGCAGAACATCATGGCAGAAGAGGGTAGTGGAGGGAACCAGCTCACATGATGATCAGAAAGCAGAGAGCCATGCCACTCTCCAGATACAAAATGTATAGCCCATAACCATACCTCCAATGAACCACTTCCTCTAGCCATACACCACCTTCCTCCAGTTACCCCTCAGTTAATACCATCAGGGATTTTTTCTGATTAGGTTAAGACTATAACCCAATCATTTCTCCTCCATGCCTTACATTGTCTCACACGTGAGCTTTTGGGGAACCCACAAAATAATAGAGACCAAGAGAATAAAGAAAAGGGATTCAGCGGGATGGAGGAAGAGGGGCATGGGGAAACTACTACTACTACTACTACTACTACTAATAATAATAATAATAATAATAATAATAGAAAGGAAGTTAATAGAATAGAACAAGCAGACCAGGGGAGTGTAGGAGGGAAGGCAAAAGGAAAGCACTGAGGAATGAGATTGATAAGTTATGTAGATGTTTGAATACAGCATAATGAATCCCACTCTTACATATAATTATAATGTACCAATAAAATTGATTGTAATCACAAAAATGGAAATAATTATTAGTGAAGATTAAAACTCCCATATCTTCAAGAAAAAGAGAAAGGAAAGAAAAGAATTCCAGTTTCAAGGATGCTGGATCCAGAGAATCAAACTCTGTCCAATGATGCTCTTTCTCTCCCTCTCCATCTCTTTTTTCTTTTTTTAAAGTTTTTTTTTTCATTGTAGATGGACACAATATCTATCTTCCTTTCTCTCTCTCTCTCTCTCTCTCTCTCTCTCTCTCTCTCTCTCTCTCTCTCTCTCCTCGTGCTGAGGATCAAATCCAGGGTCTCACACCTGTGAGACCACTGAGCCCCAGCCCCAGCCCTCCCTTCTCCATCTCTTGACTTCACTTTCTTCTATATCAACTTCAGACTCAGGACTTTCATGTTGGTGGCTCCTGGCACCTTCAGCTTTTCATTATTTTTATAGAGAGAAACTTTTGCTCCCTGCAGATCACAAAACTCTTTGGACCCATCCCTAGACCCGGGGCAAAGGATAAGCTACTTGATCATGAATGGATCCTATGCCCATCTTTAGAAAGGACAGCAGGAACAGGTTTTGTGCAAATCAATGCCAACGTCAGTAGACTGTGGTGCAAGTATGTACAAAGTGTATACAGGGACGGGACAACGGCAATGGATACCATCAGGTAAACACTGCAAAACACCAATGTGATAATTTTTCAAAAGATCATTTCTTCTTAGAGCTCTGAGTACCTTCTATTTGGAAAAGGTAATATCTTGATTTGACAACATTAGATTTATTGGAGAACGGGGCTAACATTGAGCAATCACCTATTTCAACATTTGCAATCATCTTTTTTAGACACAATGAAGGCCCATTTTACAGATGACGGTAATGGTTAGAAAATAGAGACCACAATAGCAAACCTACTTACCGGATGAGTTTGAGAAGAAACTGTAGACTTAAAAATGGAGGAAGGGGGTACTGGAGTTGTAGCTAGGTCGTAGAGTACTTGCCTTACATGTGTGAGGCTCTGGGTTCAATCCTCAGCACCACATAAAAATAAATAAATTAAAATAAAGATATTGTGCCCATCTACAACTAAAATGATTGAAAGTAAAAGTTTTCAAGATGGGGATTAGGAAAAGAGGACCTCACAGAATCATGGAAATGACACCTTTTTCAGTCAGTAAGCAGAAAAATATGCCAGCAACTAGCATGACGGATAAAACAATTGAACAGGTTTTTATTTAAATCCAGTGGCACCCTTCTTTTAAGTTAGCTTTTTCTTAATCCTCCATTACATGACGATCTGAGTACCTGAGGCTCTTCTGTTTCTGCCAGTTTCCTTTGTGCTGTGGACAAACACTTGTCTCACTCATAGGAAAGGCACGTTGCCTGCAGGTGGCTACTTGGACATTCCTGAATAGGAAGGTGACATTATTTCAGAAAAGTATACACTTATTCCTATGATAATCAGCAAGCACTATTAGAACAATGTAAGAATGATGGGAAATGGTTTTATTCAGAATTTACAAAAAATGAAAAGAAAGTCTGGAAGTAATATATTTTTAAAAATACCATTAAATGTTAATGGTTAACAGAAATATACACCTTTATAAAATCAGAAGGTAAACTGAGAGCAAGCAAATAAAACAAGGGACATATATGTGGACTTGGCATAAAAGTATACATGTGGTAATGAAGAGTTGCTCATATGTAAAAAAACAACAATGGAAGGATAAATAAAAACAAATATAAATGAAACAAAAATCAGTTGAAATGATAATGTATAGGAGGAGGGGGAGTTGAGGTGGAGGAGCCAGAGATGTTAGATTTTCTTAACGTCTTAAAAACATGGAGATAGTTTGTATATTATTACACAAAATTTAACTCAATCTAAGAATTGAGGTTCAAGTGGGTCACACAGTCAGCAAAAGGATGGCAGCTCATAGTAAGAATATAACAGTAATTTTAAAACTTCAACATTTGCTAATAATCATATTGTCGGTGGGAGTGATGATATTAGTATGCCAATATTATTGTGTGTACAGTGAGATAAGGTAAATGGGTAATTATATTTCTGTCTTTGAATACTGAGATGTTGGCTGTGGGAAAAGAGAGATAAAGGATTGATTCATTACTGAATTTAAAGTGGAAGTATCAGTAGGAATTCCTGATGTATTTTATCTTTAAAAGGCAATCCATATTTCAAGACTGGGGAGCTCTGCCTCTACATGTGGCCCTCTGTCCCAGGTGGACCCAGGCCCAGCAGGGAGAGGCTCTTGGAGGGTAAGGCATCCAGAACTGGTTCCCCTACAACTACATCTCTCCCTGCCTTCAGATGAGAATGGAGACCTGCTGAACCCTATGGGTACCGTGCATAGCAATCCCAACACAGAGAGTGCTGAAGGGACCTCATGGGAAATCCTGGGCCTGAACAGGGAGGTGTCAGGTGGTGGTCATTTGCCTCTGTTGCTTTTTAGCCTTTGTTGAGGAAACAGGTGCATGTGGTGGAATAAAGCTACTTACCTCATGCCTCGGACAGGAAAAAAGAGATAAAGAAAGAATTCAGGGTCCCAGCATCAACTTTTAGATATACTTCAGTGACCTAAGACATCTCTCTAATCCCTCCTCTTAAAGACACCCTCTATCAACTTCCAATAGCACTATGGAGGAGGGGCTGAGCTCATACTCACAGCCCTTTGAGGACATGTGGGACCTACACTCTAGCAGATAATAAAGAGACCAGGGGAGTATAAAGGGAAGAAGAATCCAACCCACAGTCTTGGCCCTGACTCTGTTTCTGTCTGGCATTCTCATCACCCAGGATTACCCAAGTTTCCTCTGCACGACTCTATACATTGCCAGCCATGGAAAGCATCCATGCAGATGTATTTTTCAGTAAATAAGCAGTGCAGTGTTTTGCTTCATCCATTTCAGAAGAGAACATTTACATGCATCCCTCTTTTCTTTCTTCCTCTCTCAGTGGCCTAAACCTGGCACCAGTGGCAAGACTGGGATCAACCTGGGAAAATCTTCCCAATAAATATGAAAAGCTATTTCAGGATCTCCAAGACCTATTTGACACTTCCAGGAACATGGCAAAATAATGTGATGTCCTGAAAAGTCAAAACCTGCAACCTCCCATAATTTCTCTATTCCCAGTTATCAAGAAGGATCTCACATTCCTTCCTGAAGGTAAATGCAAGGTATGGGAGTTCCACCTTCACTTGTAGCAGTATATAATAGATGCCATGTGATTTCCATTTTCTTCTTTGCCAATTACAGGAAACAATTCAAACCTAAATGGGCTGGTCAACTTTGAGAAGCTAAGGGTGATTGCAAAAGAGATCTGGCAAGTTGGCTGAATGGCTTCAGTTAATGTTGACCCAGGTCTCATGTTCAGGACTCAGTGAGAGATTCACCTCCAGTGGCACATACGGGACTAAAGAGCTTAAGCTTAGAGTTTTCATACTAATGAAGAAATTTTACATATTTATATCTGCAGAATTACAGACATTATATTAGGATGTACCAAGAATCACCATCAAAAATTCATTTGGAGTAGATGTCTAACTTGGCATCATGTGTAATTTTGACTATTCGTAAAAAGTTTGTCCTTCAACTATTTTTAAGTGAACATGAATCATAGATATTTATTCCTTATTTTTAGAACACTTTCTTGTAAATATGTAAATATCCCAAACAGTATTGTCTCCTTATTCACATGATAGATTTAGATGTCACCTTAGTAAAAAATGACTAGGAGACAAAATAAGTCAATCTTTTTCTAGAACAAAAATAAATATGTTTGTCTTTTCAACCAGAAAAAATGTGTCTAGTAAGGTGGTGTGTGTGGGATGATTATGCAGTTTAATGTTTGTGGACTTGTAGAAGGGCTTATGCAGAAGTTCAGACCTTTATTTCTGAACTTGTGATCTCCTTGTCTATTTCTGCACCTGTGCTTCAATCTCCATGGCTCTCATGTAAAGGAAGAAGAAATGGGAGAAGGGTTTGGGATAAGTGGTGGAGGACTTGCATAGCCACACATAGTTCTTGCTCAGTTCATTGCATTATTTTCCTACCTGCTATATTTTTTGACAATTTGTATTGTTTGAAATCTCTTTCCCTAACAGAATTTTTGATGTCAAACTGACTTCAAATTTAATCTGTTGGGGCCTGTGGTTTTGAAATTATGATCCATGAGATTTGTGAAATGTTTGATGACTATTTGGGGAACTATGGCTAGACATATTTCCAGGCTCTCAGAAAAAAAATTAATATAATCTGTGCCTTGAAATTAGGAGAGCCCAAAGGAGGGGAAGGGAAGAAGAATATTAGAAAATATTTAAATTGTGCAATTTAAATACTACTGCACAGATATTTTAGTACATATGAATAAAGTAACAGGTGCCCACAGAGTTAAAATCATATGTTTACAGGTTAATGAAATACAGTTTCCATTATATATAAAACAATATTTAAAAAAATGATTTTTCACAATTCATGTGCTACACAGTTTATGTGTGTAGATGATCACATTTGCATGAGTGTTATATTAACTGATTTATTATATTATTATAAAAACTCATCACTTTCAACCCAAGGAATATGAAAACAATTGAGAATAGTGGAGCTAATTTTATTTGAATCTTTAAAACACCATTTTTAGGAGATGTAAAGATAATACAATACTTCTTGCATGGAGACTGGTCCAGCAGAGTGTAGGCTGGCAGCTCAGTGGTACAGGTGTCTTGGGGCATTGGTACCCCAGGCTCCGCTGGGGCAAGCCAGTCTCAGTACACTTGATTCTGTGGGTCAACTCAGAACCTCAGTTTTGTGCACGTTTGCTGGGGGACTGCAGGTCACACACCCCCATTTTTTGTGTGCATATGCTGGGGGACTGCAGGTCCTCTCTTGAACAGATTCCCAAAGCATCTCCTTCAGGCTGTGCTCGCTGCTGGGATCACTCTGATGAGATGGCAGCTTCATCTTTAACATTAAAATAACTATTTTTTTTTCATTTGCAATTTCTACTAGGTTCAATCTAAGCACTTAAAGGGGAGGAAAATTAACATTTATTGTGATGCAGTTCCATACTAGTCTTGATGTGTCTGAGCTGGGATTCTGGATGATCCAGAGCTGCTGGAAGAGAAGGACGGCATCTTTCTCTTCTCTGTAGTCTCAGTCCCCACCATAAAGCAGAACTTTGTGCATGTTGGGTAGACAGGTGTGGGTGGCACATGGATGGACACATCCCTGGTGAAAGATCGATGATTGGCTAAATGGACCAACAGACAAATCACCGAGTCCATGGTCTCAACATGCCTGTCTTTCCTGTGTCCCTTGCGGCTCTCCAGAACATTCTAGAAGTAGAGGAGGTAGACTCTTCTGGACTTGCCTCTCAGAGGTTCTGAATGTCTCCAGATCTTCCAGAGAAGCCCAGCAGGATGGAGACCCCACAGATATCCCCAGATTGGCCTCTGGAGAGGAAGCAGGGATTTGCCTGGCCAAGGGATTTAGAATTCAGAGAGCTGTCTTTGGGCTTTGTTTTTCTCATTTCAAATGACAGAAACAAAGTGGCTTAAAACAAAACAGACTTCCTTGGCTTGTTGGACTGAAAGTTTCAGGAATGGGTGACCTCAGATAACCGGCCCCATACAGAATTCAAGATATGTCCCTCAAATCCACTGTCTTGTCCTCCATCCTAAATTCTCTTCCTCTCCTTTGGTTTCGTCTGTGGGCCACATGGACAGACTTAGGGATGAAGCTGTGAGGCTGTTACCCAACCAAGATTTTCAGTGGTAAAGCACTGTCTGTCCTTGCTTGGGCTGGCCTTGAACTTGCAGTCCTCCAGCCTCAGCCTCCTGAATCACTGGGATCACAGGCATGTGCCACTACACCAGGCCCTCTCATGCTGTCTTCGAGGTGCATCCGTGTTGCTGGGGCCAAAGTTGGTTCTGGGTAAGGGTTTAAGGAGCTGGACAGTGTTCCTGGTGCTTTGAGCCTAGGTTGAGGCAATGGTTGCTAAATCTGTGCTTACCAGTGACCAGCAGGGGGCAGTGCAAGCCCACAGTGGCTGGCGCTGCCCTCAGATGCCCTGAGGTGGGACCAAGACACACACACCCCCACCATGTGTGTGCACGTTTGCTGGGGACTGCAGGTCACACACCCCCATTTTTTGTGTGCATATGCTGGGGGACTGCAGGTCCTCTCTTGAACAGATTCCCAAAGCATCTCCTTCAGGCTGTGCTCCCTGCTGGGGTCACTCTGATGAGATGGCAGCTTCATCTTTGGCCTGTTCAGGCCCAGGATTTCCCGTGAGGTCCCTTCTGCACTGACTGGGCCTCAGCAGATACAATGTGAGGGGGCTGGTGGCTTCAAGCACTATCAGGCAGCCCACAGGGATAGAGAAGGCAGGTCCTGCCCTCTGCCCAGCTCTGAACCTGGGCACCCCACGTGTGTGTGTTGTGCTGGGGACTGAGCCCAGGGTGCTCTAGCCCAGAGCTGCGGCCCCATCCTTTCATGTTTTTTATCTTGAAACAAAGGATCACTCGATGTCAACCCTCCCACCAGCCTCTAGGGTATAACAGTAGATCAAGTGAGAAAATGTGGGGGCTTACTTTGACATGCAGAAATTTCTTAATGATGGCACTAATCTGATGCTGGACAGACACTGAGTATAAAAGTCATCGTGAACTATTCAGGACCGGAAGCTCAGGCCAGGAGCACAGCAGGTAGAGCATCTGGAGGGCGCTTTGCAGTCAGGTGGTGGGGGGCCCACTGCTATCTCTCTACTACAGCTGTGGCCCTGGTGCCCCTCTCCACCCACCTGGGCCACATCCTCGTGCTTGTTCCAGTTGGTCACAAGCAGCAGGTGGGCCAGAGCCTCTGGGAAGTGCTCCTGCACTTTATGCCACATCTTCCACACCAGGTCCTTCTCATGTTCATACAGCTCTCCCGACCCCCGCTGCTCCAGGATTCCCTGCAGCTGCAGCTTCTAAGGGGCACAGGCAGAGTGAGGCCTCCATCCCAGCACCTGGCTCCATGCCCCACCAGCACCCCAGCTCACCTCCTCCTTGGTGGTAGGCCCATGCTTCTCGTGGCGTCCCAGCTCTAGAATCTGCAACAAGTGTACCTGCTGTGAGCTCCCCAGGCCTGGGCCAGCACTGGCAGGGCTCTAGGCAGGGCATCTGCACCTCAGCACTACTGCCAACCACTCTTGCTGGTGGGAGCCCTCCTGCACACTGCAGGGAATTCAGTAGCATCTCCAGGCTCAGCCTGCCACAGGCCAGTAGCACCTCTTTTGCTGTGACAGCAAAATGTCATCAGACATCACCAACATCCCCTGGTGGGCCACATAGCTACTGGAAGGCCTCAAAATCAGCATGATGACCCAGCCCCCAGCAATGGGCAAAGCCTGGGGTGGCCAAGGACCCCGTCTGAGGAGCTCCAGGAAAGCTCCTGGTTAGCGCTCAGCTTCCAAGAAAGACCTCACTGACCTTCTGCAGGGCAGGGTAGTACACAGGGTGAGGGGCCACCTTGGGCAGGTAGATGACCAGCGTGACAGCACTCTCTGTGGACCTCAGCAGATACCTAGTGGGGAGGGGCCAGAAGATCAAGGCTCCACCCCCAGCCCTGTTTCTGCCCGCCATAACACTGCGCCCTTCTGGCCAGCCACACAAGTTGCCCTCCTCCAGCAGTCCAGCTCTGCAGGCTTCATGGCCAGCAGCTGGATCCTATGGTGCCTCAGGTCACTTACCAAGTTACTACTTCAGACAATTTTTTTAAGCGTTCTTGAGGTGAGGAGAGGACACTGGGCTGGAAAGGGTCATGGATCAAACTTATAGGCAGAATCAGGTGTCGAGGAAGGGCCCCTACTATTACCTAACGGGGTTGCAATTCTTATTATCTACCAAGAGGCATGTGAGGTAAGTCAGGAGCTCTGTTTCTGGAAGACAAGGGGAAGGAGGGTCGGATGGCAGCTGGGTGTCACCAGGAGAGAACTCTGGGGTGCACACCTGTTATTCCAATTGCTTGGGAAGCTGAGACAGGAGGATTTCAAGTTCAAAGAGAGCTTCAGAAACTTATCAAGGCCCTAAATACCCCATGGAGACCTTGTGTCTAAATAAAATACAAATATAGGCTGGGGATGGGGCTCGGTAGTTACATTCCCTTGGGTTCTATCCCTGTGGAGGAAAAAATCAATAAAAGGATGGGGGATGTAGTTCAGTGATAGAGTGTCCCTGGCTTAAATTCCCAGTGTAAAAAATAAAAAAATACAAATTTTGTCCAGTCATAGCCTTTGGCCTTTCTGGAATCCTGAGTTGTACACCCAGCCATACTGCCATTTGTCCTTGCCAGGTGGTGGCCATGATAACGTCTCCCTGATGCGTAATTTCCAGAGGAAAATTATTTGGTCTATGGCTCTGGGCCCACTGTGAGGGAGGCAGATGTGTCCACCAAGGTGAGAGGCAGCCAAGTGCAGACAGTTATCTGGGGCAGTAGGAGCAGCAGCTACCTGGGCAGTGGGGGCCCTCTGGGAGGAGAACACCATGTGCCAACCTGGGAGCCCTCAGCCCTGAGCCTCACATTGCCCAAGGCCCCCATACACTACTCTCAAGGACTCTCTGCCTTTGCTTCCTTTACATGTCACACAGCCACAGAGAAATAACAAAGCAGAATGCCCTTGGGGATTGCTTGTTGAAGAGTCTAGAAACAATGACCAATCCAATAGCCATGAGCAGCCATGGTACCCAGTGCTAGGAACCATGCCTCACCATAAAGAACTCAGGACTTAAGGCATCTTTTCAATCCAGATACCAAAGAAAGTATCGAATATTTCTACCATCAAGAGGAGTTGACAAAAATTACGTCATCTTCCATGGGCTAAATATAGGAGAATTTGAGTCTCAGTAATAGCAATGTAATGGATAAAAACATATCAACGGCGTTTAGAATTTGGTTATGTTTAATGACATTAGGGAATTAACTCATTTTGAAAGGAATTAAAGGGAAAGAGTCAACTTTGTCCTGTCTTCCTAACAATATCAGTTTTACCTCAAGGAATCACACAAGGGCTAAGGGGAACTTCTTTTTATAGAACTAGCCACCAAATGAAGATGGAATGACAGAGTGTCATAATTTCACAAACCCCAATAAACTGATGAATCCAGGCAATGATCACCAGTGTGGCTAAGGTCAAATAAAGAGTCAGCCAGACATTATTTACCTCCAAATGGAAGTAAACAGCACTAAGAAGAATTCTTGGGGGGGGGGCGCAAAAATATAGAACTGGAATCTAATCCAACTTCTAGATATAACTACCATTTCACAGGAAGTACAGGCGATGGAGGGACAGACCTGTAAATGACAGTATGGTATGTATTTAGCAAATGGCACTGTGAGAAGGTGTGAAGGACCAATTGCCCAGTTTATGAGCTTGTTTGGATCATGATTTAAACAAACAAATGATAAAAGATTTATGTGAATACTCACTGCACATTTGACAATATTGTGGAGTTACTTTTGGGGGAGATAGTTACTGATAACACTGTGGTTATGTTTATTAAAAGGAATGTCCTTGTTTCTTTAAAAGATATTATAAATATACATATGATACATAGATATTTTGTTAATATTCACAGATGGTATCTGAAATGTGTCTAAAAATAATCCAGAGAGGTGGCAGGTAGTAGGGAGGAATACAGAGGAAAGATTGGCCATGGGCTGATAATTATTGGAGCCAGGAGATGAGTGCATTGGTTTTATTGTCTCAACTACTGAACATACTTGGAATTTTCCATTATAAATAAAAATTAACTATCAAAGCAAGCATATTATAAATAAAGCATTCCAAAAAAGAAACCATCACTAACAGCTAACTAAATGATAAGAGACCCTAGAATAACCATAAGAAAATATTATGGATTTTCAGGATAGTAGTTTTGAGAATGATAAACCACATGGTGAATAAAATAAGAAAAACAATGAGGCTTTTGTTCATATCAACTGTGTGTCTGTTGGCTGACGTTAGAATTTAGAAAAATCCTCGCAAAGTAACTGGCGGATTGAGCATGCCAAAAATTGTGACAAACGATAAAGTTGGACTTTGACCAAGTTAGACATGACTAAATAAGATATGTAATCTTTGTTGTAGCCAGGTTCATGTTAGAAAATTAACCTAGTCCCTCGAATGGATAAAAAATGTGACATCTTGTGTTATATTTGTTCAGTCAGACATTTTTCCAACAGATACATTCATTTATGTGGGTTTCCTTTGAAATTAATGAGGAAAACACAAAAGAACTTAAACATGAACCCCTGACATAAATGTGTTCCCAGAGTCAAGGGAAGCTATTGCGTTTCCACGGATACAAGGCAGTCATTGATTTACCCATCCTCTCTCAGCCCACTCATCTCCTGAAAAATGATCAATGGGACCACATGAAGCTTTACATAGCAAAACCTGAAGGAGTCCTCCCCCACCCCCACCCCCACTGAGATTTAGCAAACTAAACTTCCATTAATATTTTTTTCCATATGCCTAATAATTCCCCCTGGAATATTAACTTACCCAGTTACAAGGAAGAAGAAAGAAAAAGCATACTGTATTTTACATTTATACACATAGTCACTTGGAAAATCATTAAGTGGTACCACCTGGGGATGCTGCCTCCCAGGAGCAAAGTAGCCTTTATGCCTATTGGTTTGTAGGAAGCAGGAAAACGCACTGGTATGTGACACTCCATGTAGTTCCGAGAGTCCCCTGCTTCTCAGTTATGCAACCTAGAGCTGGTCCACTTTTCTTCATCTGTCAATGAGGACTCCAGGAGTGGAAAAAGAAAGTCACAAAGGAGTCATGTTACTTCCCTTTAAACATTCACTGCAGGTTTTACACTGGAGAGCTGGATCCTGACTGCCTCCAACTTTTCATCAATAAGAGCAAACAGTTCTAAGCCCAGGAGTTTCCAAGTGTGGTATTTAGTAGTAGGATGTAAAAGGTCAGTGGGTTCCCTCAAACCCATCAGGGTTTACTAATGAGCAGATATGAGAAGCAGAAAAATTAAAATGCTTTTGTGCATTTTAGTGTTTTCACAGAGTGTGCTACAGCAGCCCTACTCCTGAGCGCAGTGTTTATTTTCTGCTGGGTTTTGAAGTGAGTGGACGACTGTCACTATCAGACAAGGGTGAAGACAAGTGAGATGGGCAGAAAGGACATTCAAGGCTTAGAGACAGAGTTTAAGAAAATCCAAGGACATTAAACAAACATCTCCAGGCAATTGACAAATAGGAAGAAGAGACTGAAAACAGTAGGTTGCAAAGGAGATTGCAGAGGGCCACCACTGCCCTGCTCAAGAACTGTGTGGGCTTTGTCCTACGGACTCTTGAAAACCATCAGAGAGTTTTCATCAAGGGAAGTTCATGAGCAGTCTGTTGTTTTATTTACTTGACGGATTGATTGATTGAACTTTGTTGGCTGATCATCTGTCACTGGGCCAACCTGACAGGATTTTTCTCATTCAGAAACCTCACAGTGGTATTCTGCATAGCCCTGTGGGCACAGTTCTCCTGTTATGCTAATTTTGATAAAAAACCATAATAGAAATTACTTTTACTTTATCTTATGACTATTTAGATGGGTTTTTACTTTAGATCTCATGTACCCAAAATGCAGGAGAAATCCTCCAAATTATGTTTAGACAGACCCACTCATTGTAGGAGCTCTGCCATTAGCTCTTTCAAGATTTTAAGATAAATTGCTTTTCCTGGGTCACATATGATGTCTTTGTTTTCTGAAAGAATTCATGTAACTCCCAAATGTATTTAACTTATTCTCTGAGAATATCTGAACTATCATGGAAGGATTTTTCCAATTTTGAGCTAAGAAGGCCAGCATTTATCTAACATCTTCAAACACAGAACTATACAAGTTACAGGCTTCCTGGAGATTACAAGCAAAGAAAAACAGGAGAGAAGCTGGTTTCTGTCCCAGAGGGTTTGACAACCCTGGAGAACCGGCTGCACAATCACAAATGAAGTGATTGAAAATAACTTTCCTAAAAACATTAAGGAGAAATTGGAACGTGGCATACTTAGAATCATCACTCAGAACAATATTTCATTCTCCTTTTGGTGATAGCTTTCCTGGAATATGCCATTGTATGTCTATCGATGGTTTTAAGAAAAAATTTTAAGGAAAAGAAAATTTGTAAATATCAAATTACTTGGTAAATGTAATCGTTCTGATTTTGAGCTCTCAATGCCTTCTCTAATATAAGCCTTTTCTTCAACAACATCTCATGCTTGGCTGGGTTTGGTGGCACACTCCTGAAGCCCTAGCAGCTTGAGAGGCTGAGGCAGGAGGATGGCAGGTTCAAAGCCAGCCTCAGAAACTTATTGATGCTGTAAGCAATCTAGTGAGACCCTGTCTCAAAAAAAAAAAAAAAAAAAAAAAAAAAAAGAAAAGAAAATAACAAGGGCTGGGCATGTGGCTCAGTCATTAAATGCCCCTGTGTTCAATCCCTGATACAAAAAAAATCTTTTTAATTAAAAAATATCTCATCTTGGGTACAGAAAATTACCTATTCTCCATTCTCTCTGCTTTTTATGCAGTCATTTTGCCAGGTGCAAGTTCTGAAAACAAAGTCTGATAGAACAGTCAGCATAACCATTTGCGAGGGTGACCGGGAATAAAAGGGAGCAACTCAGTATTCTCACTCAGGGCATTCACACCAAGAGACTCTGCAGTGTGCATACAGGATCCTGTGGAAATGGATTAAAAATGGGTAGTTCACACCCACTGTCTCTTGCTTGCAATTTCAAACTCCAAAACTCTGAGAGGCAAGAATTTTTTTCACTCATTGGATAACAAAACTGGATCTGAACTGAATTTTAGATGTATTATTTATCTCATTTAGTATGAACACATTTTGCTACAGAAATACAAACATGTTTGAGCACCAATAATTTACACTTTACGGTTACATTTTTTTAAAATTCTGAATAACTTAGAAGAATGCAGCAAGAATCATTTACTAAGCACCTTCCATAGACAAGGTGCTCCCATACAGTGTCTGGGGTGAAACTCAGAGCCCCATACGATGGAGGTATTACTACTGCTGTCTCAGGGCTGGGGAAACTAAGGTCTGGCACAGTTATGAAATTTGCCCAAGATTTCATCACTAGTAAAGATTCAGGCTCAGGTCTGTCTGATTCCAAAGCTCAAATTCTCTTCACTTTGGAGCTTTCCAAGTGCTCCCTGATCATTGTGCTCCTATCACCAGCCACATAAAACCACCACCCCAATGGTGAGCCAAGGGCTGAAGGCAAGGAGGGTGTTGGGCATCCATGAAAAGCTCACTTCTCTTGTTGCCCCTTTTAACTCTGAGCGAACATCTTCTTGTCAACCTACATTTTTATGCCAACTCACTGCCATCTAGTGGTTATGTTAATATCCGTTTTGCATAAAATATAACGATGTCATAGCATCATTTCTAATAGGCTAGAGATTTGGTCTTTGAAAGCAAAAATAAAAATAAGGTTTTTCCATTAAAAAATAACTAATCTAAGCAAGTATCTATCCAATAAAATATATCTTCATGCTTCATGTTCTTCAGGTAAAAGATCATCTGCAAGATAGATAATTTTATTCAGGCTTTATGAATCTTCCATCTGTAAGAACTGACCTACATAATCAGATTAAATCTCTATGTAGGCTGTTTAGGAAAATAAAGGCTTTCGCTAAAATGGTTTCTCCAGCCTTTCCCCAAAGATCACTAGGGATTATATTTACAATGCAAATTGCTGATTACAATGTACATTGTCATTATGAAATTAGAAATAATCATTCATATCCTCATTTACATGTGTTTCTCTCCAAGAGAGACAAACTTTCATTTATCCTTGGTAACAATACTATGATTGATAAATTCAAAGTTGGGATAAAGGAAATTATAATATTGCTCATCAAAACAAATGGGTTTTTGGCATCGTAAGTACTTATTTTGTGTGCTTCAGTTGAGTCATGTTTATTGAACTTGTGGAAAGCCATGAGATAGATTCAAATATAGACTGGCATTTCTTAGATTCAAGTTATTAAGAATCTAGAGAAGGGAAATAGGAAAGTATATAATTAAGGTGAAATACAGAATTTGATGCCAGTCAGCCCATTCAATATATTTGGAAATTGCAATGGTACAGAATTAAAATTCTAAGTATTCTCACTAGCTTTCTTGTATCAGATGTCAGGAGCTCAGAACTACTCAACACCAAACTGTTCTCTCAGATAAATGGAGGTCAATCTTAAGTGAGGGACTACCAAGAAAGTCAAAATGGCTTCCCGGTTAAAAAATGAATACATTTGGGCTGCGTGCAGTGGCCTATACCTGTAATCTCAGCAACTCTGGAGGCCAAGGCAGGAGGATCCTAAGTTGGAGGCCAGCCTGGGCAAATTAAACTCTGTATTAAAATTTAAAAAACAAAAACAAAAACAAAACAAAACAAAACAAACAAACAAACAAAAAAAACAAGTAGCTGGGGATGTAGCTCAGCTTAGTGGTGGATTCAATCCCCAGTATCCCTGTCCAGTGCCAAAACAAAAGTATACCTTTGGCAATCGATTTCAGCCTGTGTTGGAAGGAATAGCTTGCCAATATCAGAATCAAGTGAGGCTCTATTACACGTTCCCTGCAATTTAAACACTGAATCTGTTAAAATGATGTACATCCCCCATATTCACTTCATTTTAACATTATGTGGCTTGAAAAAACAATAGCCTACTTGCCCTAAGTGTAAAGATGCAAAGACTGAGCACCATCCTCAGGGAGTCTAAGCTTTTCTCCTTTCTGAAGCTTAACAATCTTTACCACAACCTAGTAGCAGCCACTTGTCTGTCTTTTCCCCTTGGGCCTGTTTCTCTGGAGCAGGGAGGGGAGGCTCAGTCTCTTAGTTTTGAATTGTAACAGAGTCTTGCCTTGGTTCCTGTTTATTCCTGGGATCCTGTCCACTGATTTCATTCCATCCAAATGAACATGAAAACACTCTACTTGTGCCTCTGGGTATGTGATGCTCACTAAGAGTGGTGACATAAAGAACGCTCAGCCCAGAGCAGAAAACTTCAACCACCTGCCCAAGGAAGCTGGGAACTTGTCACACTGTAAGGGACCTGACTTCTGCTCTGAGGCATTAGCGGTGGCTGAGGGAAGAGGGCAAGGCAGTCGTCCTTGGCCCTCTGCACAGCACCAGGGCCACCTGCAAGCACCTACTAGCTCTGCTCTTAATGAAGACCAACTCCATCCTTGACTTATTTGAAATGGATCCCAATCCTCATTCAAGAAGCAGGAGGTTCTCATTAGGGAAGGCCAGCAGGGGATGCTTTCCCTTTGTTGGTTTGGAAAATTAATCTGGTTATTTAAAAAATAACCAGATTTATCTACACAGTTTCTAAGACATACACGAACATCATCTGATCCTTTAAAAAAACAAGACTTTCGTTGAGCTTTGAAACTCCACAATGTCAGGCTGGAGATGTAACTGACCGGTAGAGCACTTGCCTGGCATGCAAGGCCCTGGGTTCAGCCCCCAGCACTGCAAAAGCAAAACAAAACAGAGTAAAAGACAATATGTTTACTCTTGACACATACCTGAGGCTGTGCATACATGTATAATTTTCAGGTGAAGGAGCTCCTTTCAAGATGAGTGCTAGAAAATCTAAAAAGACAAATATTATACATGTCCTTCAGAAAAATTCCTTGACTGGAGTTTCTTCCATAACTAGGCTATAGTCATTTTAGCACTGAGCTCCCAGAGATGGCAAAAGTATTAAAGAACTAGGGCATAAACCCACCCAGGATACAGTGCAACCTTTTCAATTGTTTTTATTAAAAATATTGTTTAAATGCCAGCACTCACCAAATGTGTGAAGAAAATAGTCACAAAAATAAATCTCCCAACCTTCAGTATGTACAGAAGGAGGGATGGAAATTCAATTAAAAGAAAAACAATTTCAGATTTTGGCTTCCATAAAGTTCCATACACAGTAAATATTAGAAAACCTTCTAAAATTATGAAATCAGCAAGGTTCGAGACATTCCTAATAGTTCCCTGGTTTATTGGAAACCTGGAACAGTCCATGAACAGTGGAGTCATTGTCACATCGAGAATGTGATGGCAGAGCTGATGTTTGTAAAACATTTAGAACTTTGAGGAATGATAGAAAAGTGATAAGGGCTAAGCCCCAGTGTTCTGCTCTGATTTTTTTCTCCCTTTCTTCTTTTTCTTGCTTAGTTGTCCCTTTAAATCTTGGGGACAAGCACTCTCATGCACACACTCCCACGTGCCTGACAAGTCCCATTTTGCATTTCCAGCCCACATCTCTCCTGAACTCACACAATCACAGCTCACGTGGCACCATGTCAAGTGTCACATCATGGCAACGGAACTGCTATTGTCACATCTTACCCATTGTAATCAACGGTCACTTCATTCTTCCAGTTGCTCAGGAATAGAGCTTTGGAACCATCCTTGATTCCTTTCTCTCTCTCTCAGAATACCAGGGAATGCTGTCTGTTCTGCTTTCCAAATCAACCCAGAATCCAGCCATCCAGCCATCCAGCAGTGGCCCTCTCTCCAACTGGCCTTCTAGCTTTCTCACTTGCTGCCCTTCACTCTATTTTCAAAACTTCAGTGAAAGGATCCAGTTACATTCTATCAAGATGATGCTCCAAACGTTCTGAGGATTTCTCTTTCCACTCAGTAACAGCCGACGGCCTCGCGAGGGTCAGACATTGGGGACACTGTGGTGGGTGCTTGCCCCTCTGGCTATCTGACTTCACCCCTCCTGCTTCTCTCCTCTCTCTGCCCACTCTGGAGACTCTGACCTGGGACACACCAGGCTCCTCCTTTGCCCAACATGCGTCTGGGCTCCCTGCCTCCTGTCTCTGCAGTTTGTGTCTCCCCTGTGGCATGCAAAATTGTGAAACCCGCCCTCTCGATACCCTCTTATCACCTTCCCTAACTCACTTTTCTTCTGAGCGTTTATCACCATCTAATTTGTCACGTGTTTTACTAGTCAACTACCAGCTCCCACTGTTAGAATGTCAAGCCCCAGGAGGGGAGGAGTTTTGGTATTCCAAGGGCTCTGTCACTGGCATCTAGCAATAGTTCAACAGGGTGGATCCAGGTTTATGGGGACTGAAATCTGTACAATCTGAAGGTCCCTCTTAAAAACAACACAAATTTACAAATGCAAAACTAGATAGAAAAGGGACTATTTAGAATTAGAAATACAATAAATTATTATTATTTGGTACCAGGGATTGAACCCAGGGGTGCTTAATCACTGAGCCATATCCCCAGCCCTTTTTAAAATATTTTATTTAGTGACAGGGTCTTACTGGGTTGCTTAGAGCCATGCTAAATTGCTGAGGCTGGCTTTGAACTCATGATCCTCCTGCCTCAGCCTCCAAAGCTGCTGGCATTACAGGTGCATACCACCACTCCCAGCACAATAAATTATTTTTAATGATAAAAATGAACATAAAATACAGAAAAATGTCAAAATATTTTGTGAATGAACTACCCATTTAGGTCTACTATATTTTTTCCTTCATATTGTTTACTGTGTTCTCTTTAATCACTTCTTTCTATGATAATAATCTTCTATTATCATTTTCTAAAGATCATAGTTGATTAAAGTTTTATTTCATTTTTTTCTTTTTTATATGGTTTGATCTGCTCATTGTTTATTTTGTACTAGTAGTTCAATTTTACAATTGTCACCTAAGTTCTTTTGATTGGAAACACATCTATCCAGTTTCTTCCACGTACAGCTATAGGATTTTAGGGCATTTCAAGTTTCTGGCACAGTGATCAATCAAATATACTGATGACACTCAACAGTTTGTCACTAATGTCTTCATTGTGATGGCCCATGTTACCTTGGTCAGTGTCAATATGTCATGGTGATAAAACTCTCAATCTCAGAGACTAACTCAATACTTTCTAGTAGTCATGCATCACATAGGAACATTTTAGTCAGGAACATACATATACAATGGTGGTCCCAGTGGTAGAACCAAAGACCTTCCATGGGACAAGGAAGTGGAAGACAGTGATATTGATGATCTCAACCCTGGGCTAATGTTTGTGTTTGGTCTCACTTTAAACAACAACAAAAAATTTTAAAGTAACAAAAAATTAAAAATATGTAAAATAATGGTATAAAGATAGACATTATTTTGTATAGCTGTACAAATGTGTTTTTTAAGGTAAGCATTATTGTAAGAATCAAAGTTATTTTTAACTTAAAGGATTGTAAAATAGTTATAGTAAGCTAAAACTAACATTATGGTAGATTTTTGTTTTGCAAATTTAGCATAAAATATGCATATGGTGTTTATAAAGTCTACAATAGTGTATAAGAATGTCCACATTCACTAATCTCTTACAGATTCATCCAGAGCAATTTACACTCCTGTAAGCTGCATGCATGGTAAGTGCTTTCTACAAGTGTTCCATTTTTTTATATTTTATACCCTGTAGTTTTACTGTACCTTTTCTATGCTTAGATATGTTTAGATACACAAATGATTGTTAATGTGTTACAATTACCTCTGGTATATTCAGTACTGTAAAATACCTTGCAAGTTAGTAGCCTAGGAGCAACAGGCTATCCCATCGAGCTTAGGTGTGTGTAAATATTCCATGACATTCACACAACGACAAAAATCACCTTCTCACACCTTTCTCAGAAGTTATCCCTGTTGTTAAGTGACACATGACTATATGGGACTTGTGCCCTACAAAAACAGGAAGTCTGTTAAAATGTAGTTCTTGTAATTCCCATTAAAATTGTTTACAGTGTGTGTAACTAGTATGAGTACCATTTTGATAGTAGCTTAGCACTACTTAATATTTCAGTAGTTTTGTGAAAACTTTCCTGCATTCTAATCTGCTTGAACAAATTGTGTGCCCTTGTTTTGTTTTGGGTTTTATAGTTGTGTCTAGAGTTTGTTTGTAGATTTTAGAAAGCAACGGTTTTTAAAGATCTAATACTTATCCATCTTTGGGGGACACGCAGATTGTATCTTTAAATCCATAAGTAAGTTTCCTTAGGTATCATACTTTCTGAATTTTTCAAACTGTGATAGGTAAGAAGCACAAGGAAAATTTAAGTAGAATAGAGTTTTTCTTTTCTAAACACTAATATATTAAACATGGTATACATTCAAGAAAAGAATGTATTTTATTTACATTGTATATATGAATTAAATGTTGCAAGTAGCTGATTATTATATTTTCATTAAGTCAGAGGGTATTTTGTATTTTTACTGAACAAAGTCAATTTGTTACCTCAGTATCAAAGCCAATGTAGTCCTAGGGACTATTTTCCCCTATGTTTGTGTTATGTTTTATTGTGTGAAGTCTGTATTTTTGTTACTATTGGCTGTTGGTGAAGTGAGGCAAGAGCCCTGGCTTCCAGTGACAATAAAGATTTTCTGTGTCTCATAAAATAAATCAAAACAAAACCCATTCCTTGTGGGTTTATAGTTGTATCTGCTATAATTTTTTTTAGTATGTTTCTAACTGAAGAGAACTTCTGCTTCTCTTTGACCACAAGTCAAGAAGAATCAAAATTTCCACTTTCAGTTTTACTTCACTAGTAATTGGAAGAATTTTCCAAAGTCTCCTTCTAGGTAGTTTTCCCTGACTACCCACATGCTTATGGTGTCAAGTCCAACTTTCATACCAAACCCTGGGTGGGTTGATGCAGCCTACAGCAGGAACATTGCTGGAAGCCCTCCTACATCAGGATGCTCAGCTATACCCAGACCACATTCAGTGACTGAGAACCACATACGAGAGCCCATGAAGCACAGACTAAATGCATTCTCAATTGTTCTTACCTTAGCAAGAATAGAGAAATGCCTGGCCGTCCTTCATTCCCAGATAAAAACTGAGTGAAAGGGATGGGCTGGTCTTCACTGATGATGGTGAAAATATCATTATTGCAAATTTTACAAAAATATTTGACCAAATGACTACACTGATAGAGCCTTTCCCAAGAATTTAGTAAGGGCCCATGCCGAGTGAGGACCCTTGAAAGTTAAGTTTTCATTCACTTCATAATAAATTAGCTTTTACCATTCAAAAATATTGTTGGCAAAAGTAAGGAAGAATAAGCAACACTAAAGACCCAAACCCAGATCTCCAAAATCCAAAGTATTAATATTTCTATAACACTGCTGAGTGTAGTACAGTCTCTGTGATGGAGAAATCAAGCTACATGTCCACTGAGCCACTGGGAAAATTCTCAAATGTGAATGATAAGGGGACATGGAATGTGTAGTATTTGGTGATAGAGAAGACAGCAAAGCAGAAACATTAAAAAATGGTGGGGATAGTATTTTAGACTAGAAAACATGCCCCTGACACTGATCTGGCATCACAGCAAAACAAACAAACAAACAACAACAACAAAAAAAAACTGAATGACTGTGTGACTTTGTGTAAATTAATCTACCTCTCACAGCTCAATGATCCTATCTACAATTGACCCATGACAGAGAGTTAATAAATCGTAGCCACCTCCCTATTGTTGCTGCTGTAATGAGAAGCCTTCTCTGACACATGGGTTGATTATTCACCTCAACATTCCCAACTTCCTTTTCCTTTCTATATCCTGCTGTCCCTTCTTCTTCATACCATGCCCCAAAACAATCAAGATAGTGGGAGCATATCTGTCTGTCTCTTGTACCTGGTACATCTAATCCCTGAGATAGAACCCCTCTCAGATCAGGCAATCACCATTGAAGTGATGGTCTTCATTATTTCTGCTCTTACTTTTCAACAATTGTTTCTGCTGAAAACCAACCAAGCTTATAATTAATTGCCTTTTCCACTGTTGCCCTTCCCAAGAAGTTAGAGGAGGAGGAAAATGGCTCAGACAAAATATTTATTCTACACACTATCCTACATAGAATTTTAAGACTGCAGGATGGATGAGTTTTCACTCAATATGGCACATTCAATGGGCTTCTAATTGACCAGTCCTGCTGGCTAAGTCCTCAGAAAGAAAATGAAATTGTAGTCTCATGTGACAGAAAAAAAAATCTATGATCACTGACAAAAATGTAGCACGAACAAAAAAGATGGCCTCTATTAGAGTAGATGATATTCTTTGTGAATTACACTTGATAGCTAAATGTTTATTTTAAAGTACTTGCATTTGAAGCTCTTTATTCACTTCTTTCTTGTGCTGGAAAAAATTCAAAGTTTATGGAGCTGGAGTGTTTTCAGATGATTTCAGTGGTCACTGCAGTAGGAAAGAAGACAAATTACTCTTTAGCAGGCAGACATGGAAGCTCTGCCCGGTGGCAATGACAGATGGATCCCTCTACTCTGACATTATTTGGTTAAACCTTCTCTAAGCAGAAACAGAGCTCTTATTCTTATGGGGTGTAGATGCACACAAACACATTGGTAAAGATATTTGGGGAGTGTTACGTTGGTGATATAAACATTTAATAAGAATATAAAAAAAATTCTTGGGGAAGCAGAAATATGTACCAATTCCCAGCAGCTTGGGAGGATGAGGAAGGAGGATCACAAGTTCAAAACCAGCCTCAGCAATGTAGCAAGGCCTTAGAAACTCAATGAGACCCTGTCTTAAAAATTAAAAAAAAATAAAAAAAAATAAAAAATAAATAAATAAATGGCTGGGGATGTGGCTCAGTGGTTAAGCATCCTTGGGCTCAATCTGCACTATCAAAAAAAAAAAGTGCAACTATTGAAATTGTCTCTGAAATTTAAATTTATATAGACTTCAAAGCAGATATAGAAGTCTATTTTAATCACTGCCAATTCCATGGACCATTTGAAATCGAAATGATCTTTGCCTTTGGTTTTGACATGCTTGCATCAAATCACTGATTTTCTTATCTGACTTTATGCCTACTTCCTGGCCTTATCAGTGTGCAGAGACTTGTTGGCTTTGACAGCTGCCTGTGTACTGTCTCAAGGCAAGAGATTTTTTCCTTTGGTTTCTAGCAAATCAACATTGTCCTCAGTTACACACTTTCTAAAATCAATGAGAAAAAGTTATTACTTCCTTTTCCTGATGCATCACACAAATTAGTAAGACGATAGTCTTGTCTCATTTTATGTATGTTTTTTCTTTCCAGTGATATCGATTGCCCCATTTTTCTTGCATCTCTCTGTGAAAGCTCACGGGAATGGAGAGTAGGTAGGGGTAGTTCATTTGTTAAATGAATATCAGAGTAGATAAAATTAGTTCATACTTCTTAGCAAAGGTTTTTGCTTCCAGGCTTTAAGTCATTCTTTGGTGGCAAAGAATATCAATAAGGCATTTTAGAGAAAATAAGTCCCAAGATCAGGGATGGCAAGTTACAGTGAGCTTGCCTGCCGGTCTACACAATTATTCATCCTGAAGGTTGGAATCTAATTCCCAGGATGAGATTTTTAAAGATGTTGCAAATTAGAACTGATTAATTGGAGTGGTCTATTCCTAGAACCTTTAGCAACAGCACTCTGGGTTCATTCTATGAACAGATAAGCTATACCTTCTAAACAGCCTGCCATTACTTGAAAAGTTATAGGTGAATAAATCATCTTCTTCATAGAATAAGTTTTCTTATATAGGCTCAAAATTGTCCCTCAAATGACAAGACAAATATTTATGTGTTAAAGAGTTAACAGTTATTTTTCTTCCTTCTTTAACAAACAGTTCTCATGCCTGGGGTCAATGTCAATAACTTTAAAATTTGTGTTTTATGATACACCTTGTATTTTATGATGCATGATAATATCACTTCTGGGGAGTTAGCCCATGGCTGAAAGCTCTGGCCCACAGTAGAGATTCCTGTCTAAGAAGGTGCCTAGATAAAATTCAGGAGACTCGGTTAAACTTGAATTTCAGAAAAAACAATGAATATTTGTTTAATATAATATAATAATGTACCATGCCTGGGTGTAGTGGTACATGCTTGCAATCCCAGGGACTCGGGAGGTTGAGGCAGGAGGATTGCATGGGTGAGGCCAGCCTCAGCAACTGAGTGAGATGGTATCTCAATAAAAAAAAATTACAAAAATGGTTGGGGATGATGTAGCTCTGTGGCAAAATTCCCCTGGTTTCAATCCCCAATATCATAAAAAAAGAAAAAAAAGAAATTATATACAATACTATTTGCAACATACTAAGAATATATTTATTATTTATCTGAAACCCAAATTTATACAGGTGTTTGTATTTTATTTGTAAGTCTGGCAACCCTGTTTGATTTTCCTTAATCTAAAGATTCAAAACATGTACCAGAAACTTTCATAAACTATTATTTAACTATCAACATCAATGCAGGAGAGTAAAACCCAGACAGCTTTCACATATGAAAGGGGTTCATTGCAGTCTCCTTCTAGATAAGATGCCATTTCAGAAGTTCCAAAATCTATATATTCAGCCAATATTATGGTCCTCTCCAAGAGAGGGTTTATGAAAATGGTTGGCTTATCTCTAATGGTCTTTTGGCTCCTTTCCTATTCTTCTTGTCTGGGACATGAATGTGTCACGTAAAGTAAGAGCAAACATCAGGCAATGGTGAGGTTATAAAGCCTGAGATGAAAGTCTTTGCTCATCAGGAGGGAGAGGGAAGGTGAGAATCAGTAACCCAGATCTGAAGCAATGCCATCTTGATGTGTCCCCATAAGAAAAGGAAGGAGACCAGAGAGAGGGGTGGTGTTGATGCAAATGTGAATAACCCAGTTTCCTCAAGTCTCACATTTTTGCATTTCCAAATTAAACCCCACTTAAATAAGAATATTTTATTTCCACTCTGAGATAAAAATTCATGCACACCATTCTTATCACCAGCCAACCTTACTAGATGATTTGGGGCCAAGCAAAAGGGTAGCTAAGTGGCATTATCATTCCAAAAACACTTTCTTCTTTAAAGTTCATGGTAACTTCAATAATATATATTCACATCACAGCCTATTTAAGAAGGGTAAATATTCTTTTCTCTAAATACATTCAAGGGGGAATAGGAAGGAAGAAAAGCAAAGGTACATCAGAGCTCAAGGCTAGGTAAGTTACTGGGCTGCATGTACCTATCTGGCTATGCATTTCTTCATGCATTCATTTATTGAGTATTTGTTGAGTGTCTCCAAAGTATGCATATGATTTTAATTACAAGATAATGTAGTAGGTGTGTGTGCATATGTGTATGTAGATGAGCAGAATATACTCCAAAATACTTTAACTGTTAATGTATCTCTATTAATGTGTATCGGCATCTTATGTGTGCTATATTTTTTGATGTTTTATCATCAGGGACAATTAATAGTCCCTCATATATGAAATCAAGAAAATATCATTCCCTTGGAAAACAAGCTTAATTCACCCATTTTAAAATGTCAATTTAGTGTGTTAAAATGCCAAAGATTCATATTAGTAGGGCAAAAGCAAACACCAAGTCTCCACAAAACAAACAAAATTATCAGGAGGATGAATATTTCATCAGTTCTCATTTGCTTTCTTGCTCTTTTAGATGGGGCTGGTGTCTGTGCATATGGATGGCTTTGGACTCACGGACTCGATGCAGACAGTGTTAGCACTTTAATTAACTGAGGAGTCCTGTATGGGTAACCCTTAGGCTCCTGAGCTTCAGGCTGTCAACACATCCAGTCTGTAAAACAAAATATTCTTGGGTTTTTACAAGTGTCTATCAACTGTGCTGCCCAGACTTTTCCAAGTAAAGCTTCTCTCCCAGGGAGTATTGTTGCAGAGACAATTCTAAGTGAGAAGAGGGGACTTAAATTTAGGCAGCACAGTAGGATACAGTGCTTTTTTTCAAATCTGCAGTTGTGAAATCAACTGAATACAGCATGATCAGCCCAGAATGGAACAGAACAGACTGGAAAAGAATAGAAAGCATCATGTGGCACGTCATAAGGTAAGTATAGACTTCAAAAAAAATTCCTCGGCATACAATTTCCTGCACAGTCAGTGTTTCTGTCTCTCTCCTGAATCTTCCATTATTATAAACAATATTTTATTTTAAATCAAAATACCCCACTCCCGTTGACTCCACCAATCCCCCTGGCTACTGTTTCAATTAATTGAAAGAAAATTTTCTGAAAGTAGTACCATACTTTCTCATATCTATTCTTCCATTCTCTTGACTGCCTTTCCCTTGGACTTTTAAGTCCACCATTCCAGCAAAACTGCTCTTATCAACGTCACCCACAATGTCCACGTTTCCAAATTCAAATTCTCAGCCCTTGTCTTGCTTGGCTGACCAGCATCACTGGAGATGGTGATTCACAGTCTCTTCCTTGAACCACTTTTTCCCATCCCTCTGATTGCTATTCCATCTCTCTCCTGTGTACAGATCTGGTCTTCTAACTGGCTTTCCTGCTTCTACACTCTCCCCTATTCTCAACTCTCTCTTCTATAATCTGTGCTCCGTATGACAGCAAAAGTATCTCATTCATTTGATTAAAAACCTCCACTGACTCCCATGTAATTTGGGGTTAAAGCCGACATCTGTAGGAGTCACTCACTGTCTGCTATACATTATTAGGATGCTCTCCATCCTAATCTCATAACCCGTTATTCTCATCCTGCATTCTACTTTCCCATTTCTGGCCACACTGAGCATCTCCCTGTTCCCCAAAACCACCAGGCACACACCTTGTATTGGTTGGCTTTTTTTGCTGCTGTAACTAAAAGGCTTGCCAGTAAGAATTTTAGAGGCAGAAAAGTGTATTTGGAGTTTATGATTTCAGAGGTCTCATTCCTAGAAAGTGGCTCCATTCCTCAGGGCAGAACATCATGGTGGAAGGATGTGGTGGAGGGAAGTGGCTCAAGATGTTACACAAGAAAGCAGAGACAGACTAAGCTCAGGTTACCCAATATATAACCCAAAGGCACACCCCCAAGGACCCACCTCCTCCAAACACACCCTACCAGCCTACAGTTACCATACAGTTAATCTTTATCAGGGGATTGATTCACTGATTGGGTTAAGCCTTTCATAACCCAATCATTTCACTCTAAACCTTCTTGCATTGTCTCACACTTAAGCTTCAAGGGACATCTGATATCTAAACCATAACACATCTCTTGCAGGAAACTTGCTCTTGCCGTTCCTCTGCCTAGAAAACTCTACCCCAGATCAAATGCCTAACTTGCTCCTTCACTCAAATTCCCCAACAGTGAGACATTCCCTGGATGCGCAATCTAAACTTTGACACATTTGCATTTATTTTATGCTTGCCTTCCCTTAGCACTGTAAAAGGCAAAATTAAAACAAACTTAAAAGTTCTAGTTTTTTTTTTTTTTTTTTGTGACTCTGGAATTACACAACATCTCATTCTATGAAATAGAATGGATACCTTATGAGCTGAGAAGAGAAAGTTGGCTTTATAGGCAGAAAAAGGCTAAATAAAGCATTAAAAAAAAAAGCTAAAACTGATCATTTCAAAATCACTTGCCTTATGAAACTAAAACAGAAGGGACTTCAGCACCCTGCTGATTCAGACAAACTGGACTGCTTCAGGTTGGTTGCTGTGAGTGAAACTGGAATGTTTCAAAGTTCAGTTTGATCATGTCACTTGGCACAAGTGAATCCATTCTGTTTTGGTCAGGTCATCTAGGGACTAATGTCAGAGTTCAGTTCCAAACAATGGCCTTCCATATATTTTTGCTTAATAGTACTTTTTACTAATTAAACACTATGTAGATTTGCTTTTTTACTTTTAGGTTTTTTGGAGTTGTTTATTTTATTTATTTATTTTTTTGTAGGTCTTGCTCACCAAAGTATAAATTCCTCTTTTCTTCAGTTCTGTTCCTAGAATGCAGTATGGTACATTGTAACACTAAACAAATATTGTTCAACTTGAATGCATTAATGGATGAATGAATAAACCAGGTAAATATATTTTCAATACATTATTGAAACATCTCTGGTACAATAAAAACAGCTTGAGCTATGCCTAGATGAACCTACATTCAAACATGGCACAAAAAACTTTAAATATATCCATGTGCATACGCCCAGGCAGCTTTCCAGGGCTAGAAAGGTCTCTTCTCCTCCCCACTCCATCCTTACTTCTTAAATGACATAATCCAATTCTTCCTTTAAAAAAACAGTTCATTAAAATACAGTGTAGTCATTAAAAATTATGAAAGAATACTCAATGTCATGGAATGATAATCCTAATGTGGCATCAAGTGGAAAAGCAATTATAGTTCCACTTCTAAAAAATAATCCATATGTGTGTATGTATATATCTTCACAACTCTTTAGGAGCAATAAATGGTATAATTCATGTTTCTATATCAAATCATGATGAGCTATGAGCCTGTGTTTTCCAAGACTAGAGAAAGTATAATATTCGTTGTGTATTGGTTCTGAGCAGAAGTTTCAGGACACATAACTCCATACCTGAAACCTAAAAAAAGATTTCTAAATCCTGAAAGAAAGACAAGACCATGCTGTGTTCCAGTGGAAGATCAAAGAAAATGATGTGTACAATGTTTGTCAATGAGAGTCCATGGAGCTGGAAATAAACATTTATTTCATTAATAATACTTACTATAATTGAAGTGAATATAATTATGGAATACACATCTCACCTCCTATCTGGCTGGTGATGGGCTCTAATAGTTTGTTTCTTGTCCCATTCATACATGTGTATTAAAATAACACTAGTTATTTTAGGTAACAAGGAAGAAGGACATGTTTGGGTAAGTAGACTTCAACACTGAGTTTATTTCATCCATTTGTTGTGGGGTAGGTGGGCCTACAGAGAAATTCTTCAGATGGCTTTTCTACAGTGAAACAAGGGACAGTCTTGGTGAGGAGAACATATTGCAGCTGGAATACAAGAGTTTTTTAAAAAGTCCAGACATGACTTCAGTAAGATGGCAAACTAGCAAGCTCCAGAGCCTCCTTTTCCCCACCAAAGACACAGAATTAGCAACCATGCAGACTAGAACACCTTTGTGAGAACTCCAGAGGTCAGCCAATAAGTTATAGCAGATCAAGGTAAAACCAAGAAAAGAGTCCAGCAAATAGGCGAATGTACGGTATTCCGCACGTCCATTCTCCCCTTTCCCCTTCCATGGCATAGCACAGCATAATCAACAGAAAATCCTCTGTACCAAAGCCCCTCCCCTGTTATAGAAAGAGTGAACCATGCCTTCCACATTCTGGATTGTCTGCGAATTGACTGAGAAAGCGGTTTCTGCCTCTCCTGACTTGGAGACCCAGGGTTCTAGACAGGAAGTCACTGAAAATAAAGGCAAACCACACAATGGAGCTGCAGTTCCAGGAGTGGCCAAGAGGGGGAGCAAGAGATCAGAAGAGGTTTGAGAGGTGTCAGAATCTCTAGCACCTCTCTTTGGTGAAGGTCTTTCCCTGTACAAAGGCAATATGGATAGTATGCAAAGGCTTTCTGTTTTGTTGTTGTTGTTGCTTCCTAGATGCCCAAATCTCAATGAAAGATCAAGAGGCATACAAAGAAACAGAGAAACACAATTCAAAGTCACAAACACACACACACACACACACACACACACACACACACACACACACACAAAACCCTAGAAAGTGGCCCTAAGGAAATGCAGATCTATGCGCTGCTTGACAAAGAATTTTAAATAGCTGTCATAAATATGCTCAAAGAGCTTTTGGAAAAAGAATGCAGGCAGACAACTAAACCAAACCAGGGAAATAATTCGTGAATAAAACAAGAATGTAAACAAAGAGATAAAAATTATTATAATTTTTTTTTTAAAAACAACCAATCAACTTCTGGAGCTAAATATTGCAATTGCTGAACTAAAAAAAAATTTGTTAGAGGGGTTGAACAGAGATTTGATCAGATAGAAGAACCAGTGATCTTGAAGAGGGGTCATTTGAAATCATCCAGTCAGAGAAGCAAAAAGAAAAAGGAAGGAAGAAAAATAAAAACAGCTGAAGGGGATTTTGTCACTTCTCTCATCTATTATTGGCTTCCTTTATGTCTTATAAATTTTTTTTTGTAAGCTCACCAACTGGGCCAATGAATCATCAGAATCTACAAAGAGAGAAAGACACAGAGAACCTATTTGAAGAAAAAATGGCAAGAAACTACCTAAATCTGAGGAAAGAAATTTTTACACAAATTCTCAAGAAGCTTCAAGAACTTCAACTCAGGTAAACCCAGAGAAAAATTACTCCTAGATCCTCTATTATAACCAAACTATCTAAAGTCAAAGTCAAGGAGAATAGTGAAAGCAGAAAATAAAAGCAACTCATAACAAACAAGAGAACTTCCATAAGATTGTTGGCAGATCTCCCAGGAGGAACTTTGGGGTCAGAAGGGAGCAAGATGGTATATTCTAAGTGCTGAAAGAAACCATGTCAAACAACAATGTAGTATCTGGCAAAATTGCCCTTCAACAAAGAAGGAAAAATTAAAGTTTTCCCAGGTGAATAAACCTCTGTAAGAGTGCTAAAGGGGGCCTTCAAGTTGAGACAAAAGTCCATGTCATGTACAACCACAAGAATGGTTAGTTATACTCCATGCATGTATAATATACCCAAATATACTCGACTGCATGTACATCTAAAAAGGAGGAAAACAATAAAAATCAAAATTTGAAACAAAAGTAAGTGAACAGAAACCCAGAGACATATGAAAATCAGGTTCTCAGCAAATAGAGTAGCCTGTATTATAATTTTGGTGCGTATGATTTAAATTGCAATAGAATTTTCACTATAAATCTATATTAACAGATATATAATACATAGAGAAGCAATTTGTTAATCAAAACATGGAATAGGGGAGAGGTGAAGTTGTAAAAGCATAGAGTTTGGGTATTGAATTGAAGTTAGGCTATTACTTCAAAATTGATTGCTGTGGGCTGGGGTTGTGGCTCAGTGGTAGAGCACTTGCCTAGCATGTGCAAGATGCTGGGTTCGATCCTCAGCACCACGTAAAAATAAGGGTATTGAATACAACTACAACTAAAAAAAATATTTTTTTTTAAAATTGCATGCTGAAAATTTAATAGCATTTAATAGAATATTATAACTTTTTGTTTTATGTAATTGAAATGGTAACCCCCCCAAGAAGATGGGTATAAGATACACACACACAAACACACACACACACACACACACAAGAAGGAGAATCAAAGGATACCATGACAAAAAAAAGCAACACAAGGAAGGCAAATACAAGCAGAAAGGAGAAACAAAAAATCTTCAAAACATTTAAAAGATGATGAATGAAATGGCAATAATAAGTTCTTCACTATCAGTAATCACCTTGAATGTAAAAGAATTAAATTCCCCAATCAAAAGGTGCTGAGTCACTAAACAGACCAAAAAAATACTCCCTCTGTAAGAGAGTCATTTTAGATTTACAGACACACATAGTCTGGAAGTAGAAGGACAGAAAAGGATATATTAAGCAAATAATAACCAAAAAGGTCAATTTGTATTAAAATCAGACAAATAATCAGACTGTAATAAAAACAAACAATAAAAATCAAAAATTGAAACAAAAGGATGTGAACAGAATCACAGAAACATATGAAAATAAGGTTCTCAGCAAACAGAGTAGCCTTTCAGTCCAAAACTGCTCTGAGAAACAAAGAAGGACATAGTATAATGATACAAGGGCAAATTCACCAACAAAATAAATATGTATAACTATTTATACACCAAACCTCCCTAAATATGTAGAGGAAGTTTTTATAGAATGGGGAGGGGTGGGCAGGGAGCCGAGAGCAACATAACACTACTAGAAGTCTTTAATACCTCGATTTCAATAATAAAGAGCAACCAGACCAAAGGTCAATAAGGAAATAATGGGCTTGAACAGCACAATTGAGCAATTGGATCTAACATATCAATGGTATAGTTCACCCAACAACAGAAGAATGCACACTCTTCTCTATATGTATGTGGAATGTGTGTATGGAATGTCCTTCAGCTTAGGTCAAATATTAGACCACAAAACAAGGTTTTTCAAATTCAAGAAGGCTGGTATCATAATAAAGCATCTTTTCTGGGAACCATAAGATGAAACGAGAAATAATAAAGAGCACAAGGAAACCTGGAAAGTCCCCCAAATCCGTTAAAATTAAACGATACATCTGTGGGTTAAAAAAAAATCACCAAAGGAAAATGTCTTGAAATAAATGAAAATAAAAAAATACAACACACCAAACTCATAAAGTGCCTATATTTTTAAAAAGTCCTCAAATTATCAATCTAACTTTACATATCAAGTAACTATAAAATAAACTCAAAACTAAAAATGAAGGAAATAATAAATACTACAGCAGAGGTAAAGGAAGTAGGAAAAAAAAACTAAAAACAAACTAAAAGTGGTTCTTTGAGATCATCAAAATAAACAAGATTAAGGAAAAATAGTAGCTAAAATTAAAAATGAAAGAGGAAACATTACAACCAATATTATAGAAATAAAATATAGTTTAAGAGAGTACTATGAATAATTTCATACCACCAATATTGACAATTCAGAACTAGAAAATACATTCATAGACACTATTACAAATAAATAGAGAACCTGAACATAACAATAACTAATAAGATTGAGTCAGGAATAAAAAACTTCCCAACAAAGAAAAGCCCAGGAACACATGGCTTCACTAGGGAATTCTATAAACATTTAAGGAATAATTAACAGCAATTCTCCTGAAACTCTTCCAAAAAAAATTGAAGAAGGGTAACAGTCTCAAACTCATTCTAAAAGCCAGCATTACTTTGTTATCAAATCAAAGAAACTACATGAAAACTATAGATCAATATCCCCGATGAATATTGATGCAAAAATTCACAACAAAATACTAGCAGATTAAATTTAAGAGCATATGAAAAGGATTATGCCCCATGACCAAATAGAATTTATTTCTGAAATGCAAGTATGGTTTCATATATAAAAATGAATCAATGTAATATGCCACATTAATATAATAAAGGAAAAAAAACACATCATCTCAATAGATACAGAAAAAGCTGACAAAATTCAGCATCCTTTCATAATGAAAATATACAATAATCCAGAAATAGAAGAAAACTACCTCAACATAATAAAGATCATGGCCAATATCAAACATAATGGTGAAATGCTGAAAACATTTCTTCTAAGATCAGTAACAAGACAATAATTTCAATCTTGATGCTGCTTTTCGGTGAAAAGAAGTATTGAAGTCTTAGCTGGAGTCATTAGCAAGAAAAAGAAATTAAAACAAAACAAGGAAAGAAAGAAGTAAAATAATCTCTGTTCATCCATAGATAACACAATCTTACATGCAGAAACCCTAAGGATTCCATACACAAAAAGAACTTTTTAGAATGAATAAACCAACTCAGTAAAGTTGCAAGATATAAAATCAATAAATAGAAATCAGTTGTATTTCCATACACTAAAAATGAACAACCTAGAAAAGAGAAATTAAGAAAATAATTCCTATTTATAATAACATCAGGAATAAAATACTTAGGAATAAACCTAACCGAGATAGTGAAAGACTTGTACACTAAAGTGTACAAAAAAAAAAAAATTCTGAAATAAATTAAAGATAATAAAATAGGCATCTTTTTGACATGGATTTACAAGGCCTAATATGTTCATACTATTCAAAGTGAGTCATGAATTCAACATAATCCCCTTAAAAACCCAATGGCACTTTTTCAAGAAAAAAAAAAAAATTAATCCTAAAATTTATTTGGAATCCCAAATGATGTATAATAGTATTTTTTTTTCAAAAAGTTAGAATACAGTTGGAGGAATAGTAATCATACATCCTGTTTCAAAACATTACAACTAAACTACAATAATCAAAACATAATGGTACTGGCATAAAGACAGACACATAGACCAAAGGTATGGAATAGAAAACACGGAAGTAAACCCTCACATATAAGATCAAATCCTCCTCAACAAGGTTGCCAAAACCACTGAATTGGGAAAAAAGAATCTCTTCAACATGTGCTATTGGGGAAGACTGGGCATCTTCATCTTCAGAAGAATGACGTTTGACCCTTATAGTGTGTGCAAAACTAAAATACACTAAAGACTTAAAGGTAAGACATAAAACTCTAACACTGCTAGTAGAAAAATAAAGGAAAAAACTCTTTGATGATGAATGTGGCAATTTTTTTTTTTTTGGATATGATCTCAAAAGGACAGGTGACAAAAGAAGAAACAGACAGATGGGACTATATCAAATTTAAAAACTTTTGTGCATCAACAGGCACAATCATAGGGTGAAAATCAACTTAAGTATGGGAGAAAATATTTGAAAATAATATAACTCATGAGGAAATAATAAGCAGAATGTATAAATAACTCCTGCAATTTGGCCATGAAATAACCAAATAACCTGATTAAAAATAGGCAAAAGACTCGAATAGACATTTTTCCAAAGATGACATGCAAATGGCCAATGAGTATAAGAAAATAAGCTCAACATCACTAATTATTAGAGAAATGTAAACAAGAACCAGGAAGTGCCACTTCACACCCACTAGGATGGATATAATTTCTTAAAAAGACAGAAAAATCACAAGCGTCTGTGAGGATGTGGGGTATTTGGAACCTCTGTGTAATATCAGTGTGTAATTGTACAACAGTCATGGAAAACATTATGATGGTCCCTCCAATACACTAAAAATAGAAATGTCATGTGATTCATTCTGGATACATATTGGAAATTTTGAAAACTCGCTAACTTGAAGAGCTATTTCACTCCCATCTTCATTGCAGCTTTATTCACAATAGCCAGGAGGAGGAACCAACCCAAATGTCCATTGACAGATGAAAGGAAACTCAAACTGTGGCCTAAACACACAATTAAATATTATTCATTCCTTAAAAGGAAGGAAATTCTCACACATGCTACAACATGAAAGAACCTTACAGGACATGATACAAAGAAATGAGCCAGGCACCAAAAAAAAAAAAAAAAAAAAAAAAAAAAAAAAAGATACTGCATGGTTTCCATCACATGACTTACATACCTAGAGTGGTCCAATTCATGGAAAGTAGAATGGTGGTTGCCAGATGCAGAAAGGAAGAAGAAATGGTGAATCATTGAATTGGTATGGAGTTCAGTTCTGAATGCTGAGAAAGTTCTGGAGATCTGATTTACAATATGACTATATTTAACTCTGATGAACTGTGTGCATGAAAACAGTTCAGATGGCAAATTTAATGTGTTATATATATATCATTTATATAATCTAATGTTATCTATATTATCACAGGAAAAAATTTCAGAAGCAGCTAGGTATCTGTAACAAATTAACATTGCTTTATAGATTCTTTTTTGAAAGCAGGTAAAAAATAAAGCTGTTTTCTGAAACAACTGCATGTTTAAATCCAAGTTACTGATTTTTCAACTGCCTTTCCTCTGTGCCTACATTTCTGGGAGTTGCAAAGTAGGAGTTAGCTTTTCCTCATGGTGACAAAAATACCTAACATGAACAGCTTAAAGGAGGAAAGATGTATTCTGGCTCACAGTGTCAGAGGTTTCAGTTCACATTCAGCCGGCTCTATTTCTCTGGGTGAGGTGAAGAAGGGCTTCATGGTGGAAGGGTGTGGCAGAGGAAAGTGGCTCAGCTCAAGACAGCCAGGCCAAAGAGAGAGAAAGAAAGAAGGAGAGGGAAATCGGGGCCAGGGACAACTTATAGTCTCCAAGGGCATGCCCCCACTTCCTCCAACAATGCCCAATTTGCCAGTTTCCGCCATGTCCCAATAATCCAGTTATGCCTGCATCCAGTGGATTCATTCATGGGTGATGTCAGAGCCCCCATGATCCAATCATCTCCACAAGGCTCCTCCTCTGAACGTATGAACCTTTGGGGAACATTCCAGATCCAAGCCATGATACTAAAATATCTACTGATTTCCACAATCAGCCCCCAGCCGACAGCCACTTCATGTTTTTGTGTCAATTTCTGGGAGAAGATGAAAAGGCATAATGTTGATTCCAGATGTCTTTGTGAGCATAAAGAAAACAAAAGCAGATGTTACCTGGGAGGGATGGCAAGTAGCGTCAGGACTCCCCTCACGTCAGGTGACTATTTACACAAGGCTTCAGGAGACCCTGAGCTGCCAGAAGTCCAGAGGTACACAATAAGTGTTTCCAGAACAATCTAGCTTGTCAGAGGTGGGTGACAACCGGCAGCAGGTTGTCATTTTTCTCTGCAGTAACCATCACTATAAATCTGCCTGCTGCTAACAGCTGCATTAAGGAAGCCAATGCAAACAGTAAGCCTTTTGCCAAATATATAAAATGAATCCCTTTATTTCTACTGATTAGCCTTGTAGACTTTTTCCTGCGGAGGAGAGGCTGGAGTACCTGGTATAAAATGCTGTTTAATTCACTTTTCCTCCTCCAGGGAAGGACAGCTTTGCCAAGATGGCTAGATTTTAAGGAGGTTAAATTAGCTGGCACTAAGGGCAGTCAATTTCTGGTAATTTGTTCAGGCACCAGCGTGTGCCATTTGGATTACTTTCCCCAATTAAGCAAGGTCCTCCACAGGGATTTGGATTTCAATATCTTCACTTTCCTAATGATACCAGCCTGGGGGTTTGTGCCCTTTCAAAGAAAATGCTGCTGAGGCACATTTTTTGGATGACCTTGGGCTGGTAAGAAAGTTTCCATTGTTGAAGTAAACTCTTCTTCGTGGCAAAAGCAAATATAACACTCCCTGTTTAGGATGTAGTCACCACAGTTTTGTGTGGCTTTCCGCTACTTCAAGATGATACTTACAAAATATTTTCATCTTATATTCTTTGTTCTGCATATTCATCATTTACATGTCTTTATATCCCACTCCACTGAAATCAGACCAAAATATAGTTGATCTTCTAGTTATTGCCCCTACACAAGTGACAGCTGCCTGTCACTTCTCAGCTCCACAACCAGTTATGCTTTGGTTAGCAGATATTAAAATCCTGAAACCAAGGAACAAGCTATAGGTCTTATTCCATAGACAAGATGGGCACCTGGGGCCCCACCAGCATCCCTCATATGAGTGGCCCCTAGTCAGCCCACTTCTGATCCAGACAGCCCAACCTTTCCCAGTACAGATAGGAGCAGAACTAATGCCCCAACTCGATTGGCCATAAATCTAATTTTAAATATATCTCCAGTGCACTCCTGCCTGTGGTTGGAAGGTTGCAGCTCACAGGGTAGAGAGCAGGGTGGGAAGAAGGTTTGTTTGCTACTGGAAACAAAATAAAAGGGGAGTTTTAAAATTTAGGACAAAGAAAAGGGGAGAGTTTCAAGACTGAGAGGCTGAGAGGCACATTTGGTGTGGGGTGATGGTGACATCTACAATGTCTCCAGCAACTTCACTCCAGCACTAAAAATGATTTGTGATAAGAGTTAAGAGAGTGGCCAACATGATGCTTGTTCTTCCATAGACTGCCAGGAACACATATTGCTGGAAACTATTGTTCCAAGGGTCCAATGCCAGTTGCCTCAGGGTCAGGCAAGAAGCCTCACTCAGCAGGGAAAGTACTGAGTTCCTGCCCCAGTATGGCAGGAAGCAATGATACCAGCTGGAGCTTGCATGCCCTGCCTCATCTGCAGACCTTGATCAGTCTCTGTAACTCCCTCTTAACAGCCAGCAAGGAGCAGCCCTTGAAAATGGCTGTCTTCCCCATTAACAGACATCCCAGTGAAACCTCACAGGTTAAATGCTATAATCCATGGACAGCCATCTGGACACTGCTCAGCACTCAGTGAAGGTACAGATGAAATCTGTAGGAGCATTTCTGGATACTCCACATCTGCTCTTCATAAACACCTGAGTATAACAACTTTGGCATGAAAGGCTAATTTGTCTTCATCCAAGGACATCCTGTTGTTACACGGGTTTCCCAAGACCCCAGAGAATAAAGGCCCTGGCCACTTGCCTGTGCATTGAAGTGTGATGTCCACGATTATGGAATGAGAGGGTACTATTCATCCAGGAAACTAGTGAGCTTTGAAATATCCATTATGATAGCAGTTGGGCTAACTCAAGCGAGTCACAGTGTTGTCTCTGCGTTGTACATGGGGAAGAAGGGGGGAAATGAAATTGAGTATCTTCAGCCCTCATAAAAGTCAATTCTTTCTTTCTTTTCGTTTTGTCAACAACTCAGTTTGATCTCCTAAGTGTCAGGCATGGCATAGCCTAGGCATGGGGTTATGTGGTAATGGCAAAACCTACATAGTTGAATGAAGGGGAGGGAAAAGTCTTCAGGAAGCACAATCTCATTACGTGGTCAACAACTTCCATTTTGTGTACAATAAGGCAATATGTTAGATTTTTGTCACTGTGACAGAATACCTGAGAAAAACAACTTAAAGTAGGAAAGATTAATGTTGACTCACAGTTTCAGAGGTTTCAGTCTGTGGTTGACTGGATCCATTGCTTTGGACCTAAGGTGAGGCAGAACATGGAAGAAGAGCAAGGTGATGCTCAGATTATGGTGACTGGGAAGAGTGAGAAGAAGAATGAGGAAAAGAAGAAGAAGAAGGAGGAGGAGGAGGAGGAGGAGGAGGAGGAGGAGGAGGAGGAGGAGGAGGAGGAGGAGGAGCCATGGATAAGATATAGTCCCCAGGATCACACTCCCAAGGACCTACATCAACTAGGTCCCACTCTTACAGTTTCCACCACCTCTCAATAGCCCATTGAACTAGGAGTACCTCATTGGACTAATCCACAGATGAGGTCAGAGTCCTCATGATACAATCTCTTCTCCAAAGCCCCACCTCTGGACATGGTTTCACAGGGGATCAAGACTTCCAATCCTGAGCCTTTGTGGTACAGTCGAGACCCAAACTAAAATAGGCAGGTAGTTCCACAATCTGAGCCTTGGTTCATTCCCTTTCCCCTAACCTCTAAGCCTGTAGGCCACTTACTGTGGATATCTTGACGAAGACTGAGTGATTTTTTTCTCTCTCTGATTACCAGGATACTCTTGGTTCTTCTCTCACAGGGCAAGCAGGAAGTTCTGGGAAGATAAACTTCTGGAAGCAGCCAACAGACAATGATAGATGAGCAGCTGGTGGATCAATACCTCTGCTGTCCCCCTCCTTGGCTGAGGTAACTAACTGCAGCCTCCCAGGGGCTGGGGGGCTCTGTGGGCTTTACTCCCTTCCCTTGCTCACTTCCCCCACTCTCTTACCAGTGTTTCCTAGATTCCCTTCCCAGATAAACTCTTTGTACTCAAATCCTTGTCTCAGGGTCTTCTTCTGAGGGAGTCCAAACCAAAGAACCATATGACATTGATTTTTTTTTCCCCAGAGACTTTCAGTTTTAAAAATTCCATCCACTGCTCTATGATGGTACATGTTCTGGTCTAGAAAACCTGTTTGCCACATATATGTGCCAAATAAGGTGTCAACCAAAGAATGATCTTTTTCTGAAAGCAATAAAAGCCATCTGTGGATGCCAGAAATGAAAATATGAAAGAGAGAGAGAGAGAGAGAGAGAGAGAGAGAGAGAGAGAGGAAAATCGTTTGAAATTTTTATTAAGAAGTTGTCTTTATATTTTAATTTATAAAAATGGAGTCTGGTTACTTTTGCTCAGTGCTTAGAACTGTAGGGAATTCACTAGCATAAAGGTCAAAGCACACCTCCAGCCATGGTGGAGAAAGCTGGGTTAACAAGCCCCATCGGGCTGGCTTTGCTCAGCCCTCATTCCTGCCAACCCAACCCTTGCTCCAATGGCTCTTGTCACCACGCTCTGTGCTTGCAGAGCATCCTTGAAGGCAAAAAACCTTCAGCATGGTTCCAGACAGCCTAGAAAAAAGTACACATATGGGGATCCAATACGGAAAAAAAGATAAACAATGAGCTTCAGAATTTGCTTAGTGTCATATTACATGTCTCCCCAAAGTCTTGATTTTAGCCAGACTTCCCCCAGGCCAGTGTGAAGTCAGGACATTTTGAACTGTTGATTCATAACCCAGCTGCATAAAAAGTCTGCTGATACCCTATTTTTGCATTTTATGCAAGGGACAGTGGGAAAAAGTGCTTTTTTTTTTTTTAAACAGCTCTAACCATAACACGAAACTTTACAAAAATCAGCTAACTATATGTGGCAAAATGCCTTGTCCTATAAGAATTTGATAAACCAGAGAAAGCATAATGATAATTATACACAAATATAATTATACATGCACACATACACACATCGACATCTCGACACCTCACCTGGTCTCACAGTTTCTTAGATGTATCTATCAACAAGCAGCACATTTCTTTGTCATCTCACCAATGATCAGTTAATCTACAACAGCCACTTACTTGCAATCCTTCAATTTCTGGAGTACCCAGACTGGCTTCTGTTTTCAAGGGTGATCCCAAGAGCCTGTTTCATGGAGATTCACTTGAAGGTCACAAAAAAGATAATTTCTTTGTTTTTCCTTTTTCTTTTCTTTTTCATCAACACATAAATATTGTGCATATTTATGGGGTACAGTGTGATATTTCAGTATGAGCACACAACATGTAATGATCAAATCACGGTAATTAGCATTTTCATCTCATCATTTCTTTGTTTTTTGAAGACTCTGAGCTCTATTCTCCTAGCACTTCATAAAATATGTAATAGATTATTGTGAACAGTGGTCACTCCTGGTACTGCAGAACACTGGAACTTACTTATCCTATCTAACTGTGAAGCAGACAATTTTAAGAACAGTGAGTTGACAATTTCAGTCCCTGAAGAGAAGAAAAGAAAACAGAGACTACAAAGAAAGGACTTATGATTTTTTTGTTAAAATACAATGACCACCTAACTCAGGACGAAATATGCTTAGAATGTGCAAAAACAAAAGTGAAATTTCATTATTCATCATGATGAATCAAAATCATTAAAAACACCGAGAAGCATTAGAAAGAGTCAATGCATAGCACAAGATTTCTATTTCTTATTGTTTTGAAGCCATCACATACCAGTCTTTGGATAAACAATGTTGAAAACACCTTAAATTAATATCTTGAACAAGTTAAAAGAGTCAAAATAGGAATATCCTTGTTGATTATATCAAGATAACAAGATAGAGACTCATATCACTCAGACTCTTTCAAAAAGGTAAAATTGAATGTAGCAAATATTTACCAAAAACTTACTGAATACTGTAACTTCTTCATGCCTCAGTTTCCTATAAAATGAGGATGATTGTGGCACCAACCTCATAAGTCTGGCATGAACATTATGGGATTTAATAAGTGTAAACACTCAGAACAATGCCCGGAAAACGGTGAGCACTGTGTGTGTTAGCTATCAGCATGCCATTCTTCTGGGGAGATAGCATGAATACACCAGTAACTATAACACAAAATGGCAAGTGGAAGTTCCCTTGGTAGGAACCACAGCACACTCAGGTGGAGCCCAGGTTCATTAAGACAAAAGCATGTCAGGGAGATGGCTCATCTGGGATCACTCACTCTGAGTGTCAGAACTTGGATTCCCATGGTCAAAAGGTGCACCTGGGTTCAAAGTCAAACAGCTAAGAATATTCTTTAAACTTAGAAATTTATGGGAATGGAAAATGAAGTTGCTTGAAATGAATAAACTTATGCTCTGTAATGAGAACCACATGCCCCTATGCATAGGAACAAAAGCTATGCTGGCACCCATATACAGACCACTGTGACTAAAACTGATGGAAACCCTTCTCCAGGGTGCTACCAGCTTACACCCTCTTCTGTGGTCCAGATGCTGGGATGTCTGCAACTTATTTGATTCTGCAATCTGCATTTGGGGTAAAATTGGGAGTTCATAACCCACTTCAATCTAATGTATGAAATATGATATGTCAAGAGCTTTGTAATGTTGTGAACAACCAATAAAAAATAAATAAATCATATGATAATTCATTAAAAAAAGGTTGACCACTGATGGTTTCAACCCTTGCTTTTTAACTCAGAATGGTTGCCCTGATGTATACTGCAGTTCTGTCTCTACCCTGAGCACACGGCGAGTTCCATCAGCCACTCCTCTGTTCCACCTGGAAACGCACACTTGGACATCCTAAAAGCTTTGTTTTCTCCCTGTTGTGACCACACAAAAAAAAATCTTGAAGTCCCTGGAGGAAGAACTGCTTTTTTTTTTTTAAATTAGCTAAGCTCTTTAATACAACATGATATTTTATGACTGTTATACATTAACATAATTTATTTTCATTTTTGGACCTTCAAACCATCTTGGAATAAATACAAGAAATTTTAAGTCAAAAAATGAGTAATGCATGATTTTAACATTTTGGAGACAATTAAAATCAAATATTTTCCTTTGATCAAAAAAAATAAACAATAGGTATTGTCAATCTTCCATATGCTTCTGGACTTTAGCTTGTAACAAATATATTCTGTTAGCATATAAAATGTTTTTACCTTACTTTGAAATCATTATATATGTAGGGCTGTCCAAAATATGTGGGTCGTCTTTTAAAATTGACACCAATGATCCACATTCCACTAAAAACAAACAAAATCATCAGACTTATATGTACTTATTAGGAAGCAAGTTTAAAAATTTGGAATTTGTTTAAAGTGCTGAGATTTAGAAGAGGACTATCTATAAGCATGCTAACCGAACCTTATCATGAACATAACAAGGACTCTTAAACTTAAGTTTGGGGGGAAAATAGAAGTTCTATGAAAAGAAGATTAGTAACAAACATTTTCCATTGAAGAAAGAATTCAGGTAAAAACAAATAGCACCACAATGAATTGCACTAAGGTGCTAAAGGAGGTACCATATTCCCTGCAGAGTGAACGATCCCTCTGAAATGTATTGCAACATATAAATGCAATTGTTTTGTTTAATGGTTACCATTTGGTTCATTCATCTACAGAAAATTGCATTCCTTCTAGTTCATTATACTGAACAAACATTCAATTTACTGAACTATACATAATGCTACATAGTTTACATTTTATGAAAACAAAGCTTGAAGGAATATTTATAAATGTCACCTTGAATATAAGATGACAAGTTTTAAAGGGCTTCAACATCTCTTAAGACATTTAATTTATGTTAATGGTCCAGGAGTGTTTTAGATATAGATATATAGATATAATTATATGCATATATATTTCAACAAGTGTAAAAAGTTTTAAAAACAAATCACAGCACTCATAGCTGCTTTACATACGAAGGTCTTAGGGTTAAGGTGTCAAACTATTACACTTATAATAAGTATATTTTTAAAAAGACTGAAAATGGCACATCAGGAAACTTGCTAAAATTCATATTAGAGGCCCATTTCTTTATCATTACTGATGTGTCAATTCAATGTGTAATTCCCTTTTCTTTGTCCCTTCTATTTGGATTGACCTCTGGGGTATCTCATTGTTTTTCCTTGGTTAGATGGCATATTTTCCATGTCAGTTAAAGGTCAGGAAAGCGGCTTGGATCTTCCTTGTAGTCATCAGGTATAGTAAAGATGGAGCCATCAAATTCATCATATAGAAACTCTTGAAAAGTCACAGTGGCTGTGATCCTGGGAAACACAGGTATATCTAATTTTACAGGAAAGCCTGGAGGAAGCTTCATCTGAACAAATTCTCTAAGCTTGTTAAAGTGCTTGAAGGGAGCTATTACTTCTAAAACATTCAATAATGACTCAATCCCTAAGGGAAATTCCTGGCTCAGGGCTATGGTGGTTTTAAAGGTTTTCTTACTCTCTTTGCACACCAGCTCTCTACCCAGATGTGGAGCTTTTCCATTTTCAGCAGATATATATTCTTCCCATGTAATAGTGTTCTGAGGAGGAGGGGTAAGGGACTGTCTTCGAACAGGCTCAAAATTCTGTTCCATTATGTTTCCACCTTTGCTCAAACTCTCCATGATGGCCTTATTTCGAAGATATCCTCTTCACTGAGATGTTCTCTTCTTTTCCTTGATTCTAAAACAAGTCCATTCACCAGATAAAAGTCTGCCAAAAAGTTTCCTACTCTTTCTGTTTTATCTTCCCGAAAAAGCCATCCAGTTTGGGCACGAGTGAAAGAAATTGATTTGGTTGATAAAGTTGCAGAGTAAATATCGCTGCTCATTAAAATGTCAACCTCTTCTTCTGTTTCCATCTCTGATTCCTCATGGTGTATTCGCTGATAAACTTTCTGTTCATTGTCTAATACAACAAAAGATTCAGAGGGTGCCGCATCCCCATTGAAAATGAAGATTAAATCCCCTCGTTGGCACTTCATGTCAGTAAAATCTATGAGAGTTGTATCAAGCCTGATATTAATACCTTGTTTATATATTTCACATGTGTCAGAAGGCAGAATTCGGGAAAGTAAAGACACCCAGCTTTGAAAATCCCAGTGAAGTTCTAGGTAAAAGTCACCTAGCTCTTTCAGGGCTTTTAATAATCGAGGTCGTTTTTCTTCAACACTTTCCCTGGATTGCTGCTTAAGCTTTCTTAAAAGAGCTGTAATCATCTGTCTATCTCGATAGCTGATGGCTTCTGCCAGAGGGCTCCATCCCTGAGCATTTTTCACCTTTACTGGAGCATTGTGAGCCAAAAGTAAATGGGCACATTCTTTATTTCCTAACATCACAGCAAGATGTAAAGGAGTGTTTCCGTGATTATCTTTCTGCCCTATATTGTGTGTTCGGATGAGAGAGAAGAGTCTCCTCACATCCCCCTTGAAGACGCACTCGAGCACGGGATAGTGTGCGGGGCAGTTGCTTCCATCCGCAACGACTGCAATAGGATTGGTGCTGGCTAGGAGAGCCGGGGACTGAGAAGTGGTAGTCACGGAATTGTGCAGCTGCAGGACCAGGGCACCAGGGGGATTGGAGGAAGCCGGAGCTGCCTTCAACTGCAGCCGGTGGTGATGGTTACTGAAGATCTGATGACAGGCTTTGCCGCCCTTGCCGCTGCTGCCAGTGCCAATCCTGCCAGTGCCAATCCTGCCTCCGGTAAAGGTGCCGCTGAGAGCAGCTGCCGCTTCCTCATCTCCGGGCTCCAGCAGGTCCCCCTCTTCTTTGATGGGCTTGTGGTCCCTCCGCAATGAACGGATCTTCTCCCCGGTCATCACCGCCGCCAGGGGCAGGGAGTAGATCCGGCAGGCTCACCACAGGCGACGGAGCGGGCGCTGCAGCTGCAGGAGGTGATTAGAGCGGCGGCCAGGAGCGTCCAGCGCAGCATGAACTCCCAGAGCACCTTCGAGCCCGGGGCAAACGCATCTCCTGGAAGAAAAGCCGGCTCTCGCCTAGGCACCAAGAGACGCACGCAAGCTCACTAAAGGGAGCCACAACTCTGGTGCCCACGACCCCAGAATTCCAGTCCCCGCCACCGCATCTGCAGCAGCCACCGCAGCCTCCGCCACTGCCTCACACCAAAAACCAGGGCACCGCCAACTTCCCTTTCGGAAGAACTGCTTTTAACTTGGAGTTAGCATTGAACATATATCCCTCCTTTTGTGCCTTGCTGAAGAGAATGGACTTATGATTTTTTTTTGTGTTCATGCCTCTAAATATATCCCAAGCAATGGTAGCTCAGGGTACTACTGTGAATTGCTTTGGGCTTGGTGTCCAGTAGATTGTGATATGAGAGCTGTACCTAAGATTTAGGGTTTCAGGGATGAGAGAGACCACAAGTTTGTGGGTTGGTGAATGGGGGTGGAGGTCAGAACAGAGGTCAGGGAGGACGAGGATGTTGCATTTGATAAGGTCTTGGAGAAACTGAGCCGGGGATGGAGAAGAGGAAAAGTGAGAAGGAGGGAAACATTCTAGACTCTGCTTCATGATGCAGTGCACTCTCCACTATGCACCTAGTGACAGAGGCATGTCATAGATAAGCAGTAAATAGTTGGGGAAGGAGTGAATGAATGAGTCAACAGGAAAGCAAATGACAGGTGCAATGGTGGATAAGGATAAGGCAGAATTTCATAATGCGAATTACTAGGTTTTTACTGGGTAAAATTCAAGTTGGAGGACAGTAGGGAATTTTAAAAATCGGGGGTGCTTCACAATGATGCACCAATAAGTGAAAATCATTTATCATTTTTAACATCTAGGTTTCAGTTTTAAGTTTAATCAGAATCTTCTCTCTTCCCAATATCTGTCTTTCTTTTCCCTCCCTTTTAGTTCCCTATTCCCCACTATTTCTCCATTCCATTCTGAAAATGCCTACCATATATCACTTTGATTATAAAGCACTTAAAATGCATGAATTACAAAAAAAATTATGAACTGAATTTATGCAGTAATGTATTGGTTGCCAAAATTTCCTAACAGATGTGATGGGCTGTCCCAAACCACAAGACAAGATGGCTCTTTCTTGCCCTTCAACTCACTGTCTTAAAATCAGCCAAATGGAACATGGCTCTAGGATAGATGGCCTGCAAGGTTAGGAACTTGCTATTGTAGTTACAGTTCTGTGCACCGTAAATTATGACGCATTTTACAAATAGAGTTGGAAAAGGTCAGTACATTTTCTCTGCTCTTTTAAAGCTGTTCTCTTTATTTATTAAAGTGTTTGAGTTACAGATTAGCTTTCTACCTTCATTAATGTTCTGCCTGCCTCAAAACCAAAACTGTGCATGAATGACTGGCTTACACTGTTGCATATTTAAATACAGTGCTTTTACAAATAATTTCATTTGTGAATTTAATTATTGTATCGGGGGGAGAAATATTTACCAGTCAAGGAGAGGAATGGAGAAGAGAAAGAACCTCGTGTTCAGACAGAAGTGAAATCTTGTCATAGGAAAATATTAGATAAAATTTTAACCTGTTTTAGAAAAACAGAGTTCATTTTTTTTTTAAGGACTTAGTGTTCAGGGACAAAAATATGTTATGAATAATTAATGATAGAAGGTGAAGTTCGCACATTTTCTCATAACTATGGCAGTTTATTAACATGCTTTTGGAAGAAATTCCCCAAAGCAAAGGAGGATCCACTGAGAACCCCCAAGCAGGTTGATTTCCTTTCCAGGGACCTGCTGACTCACAGGCATCTGAGTCACTCATATCCTACCATCCCCCTCAAAAGCAGAAAAGGTCAACAGCTCCAAGAAGCCACTTTGGCTTCCTCCCTCCCTCTGAGAAGTCCCAAGTGAACCGACAGGCAGTTCTGCAGTTCGTCAGCCCTGCCGGCAGAGGGAGCAGGGTCGCTTTCCTGCACTCGCAGCCTCTCTCTAGCGCCACCTCGTGAGCACTCAGAGGCCTGCATTTTTCCCTGCCTCCCATCTCTCCCTTCCTCCTTTCCTTCTTCCTTGGGATTCCTTTCTTCCTCCCTCCCCTCTCCCCTTTCCTTCCTCTCCTTTCCTTCTCTCTTTCCATCTTTCTTTCCTCCCTTCCTTCCTTCTCCCTTTTATTCTTCCCTCCTTCCTTCCTCCCAAACTTTCTACAAATTTCTTTAATTTTATATCTATTCTAATTATACAACTAATACAAAAAACATGTGTCCTCATCACAGAAAAACTTAAAACTATACTCAGGTTTTTCTTGAGCCCTATGGCTATGATTTGAATGTGTCTGCCAAAGAGCTTGTGTTGAAAACTTAATCCCCATGCAACAGCGTTCAGAGTGGGAATTTTGAGAGATAATTAAGACCATGAAAACTCCACCTTCACGAGTGGATTAACACAGATTATTTGAGATTTCTAGTTCAATCTCAATCTCTTCCCCACCTCATCTTCTCTGTCGCTCTCTCACCTTCAGCCTTAGGATGATGAAACAAGAAAGCCCTGGCCAGATGCTGGCTCTTTGATATTGATCTCCCAGTATCCAGAACTGTGAGAAATAAACTTCTTTTCTTCATTAATTTTCTAGTCAGTGGGATTCTGTTATAGCAACACAAAGTGGATTAAGACACCTGTCTACAATGCCATGGTCTCTCCTTGGAAGTAATCACTATGTTCAATGGGTGAATAGCCCAACAGACATTTAAATGCAACCACAAACTCACAAATAGATGGAGTTGTTATGTGCAAATGTGTTAAAATTTCAAGGTGCTCTACTGCACATATTATTCTGCAATTTACTTGCTAAGATATCTTATTAGATCTCCAATAGATAAAAAATAATCCAAGGTATGTAAACTGTATAGAATAAACAAACAACAAACACCTCATCGTCCAACAGCCTGATTAAGAAATACCATCTGACTCTTGATGTGAAAGCTCTCTAGTTCTTTAATCCTGTTCCATTCCCTCTTTTTTTTTCACATGAATTTTGTACTTATCATTCATTCCATAACTTTTCTTTATAGTTTTTCCATTTCTTTTTCATTCCTAAAGGATATGTCATACAGTTTTTTCATATTTTTACACTTTATGGAAAGAAGATCAAATCTGAGTGTGTGTGGATTGAGTGGGTAGCTGCAATCCATTTGTTTTCACTGTTTATTGATAGCCCAGTATGTATTTAGACCACTATTAATGTACACATTCTATTGTTGGTGTAATTACTTCTAATTTTTTTCTAAATATATTCTTGTTAGTGTCATTTGATATGGATACTGAAGCTACTCTCGGTCATAAATTCTGAATTTGACTGGCTGATAGGTATGCACATGTTCACCTTAACAGATAATGCTAGATTGTGTTCCAGGGTGGCTCTACCAGTTGACACTCATCTATAAGAACTGCATGAAGTATTTAGTTGCTCCATGTCCTGCACAATACTCAGACATTATCAGCTTTTAAATTTTTTGGCAATCAGGTAGCTATCTTAGAGCAGCTCTTTGTTTTAGTCTTTATTTCCTAATTGATAATATGGTTGATCATTTTTTTTATGTATTTTATTTATTTGTTTTTATGTGGTGCTGAGGATTGAACCCAGGGCCTCATACATACTAGGTGAGCACTCTTCCACTGAGCCACAACCCCAGCCCCTAGTGGATCATCTTTTCTTCTTCTGTGAAAAGCCTGTTCAAATTCGGGATGGATTTTTCTAGATGATTATTTGCCTATTGGGAACAAGGGTATGACAGGATCTGTTTATACAACCACCACATTAATTTATTGCTGGTTATACAAGTTGTAAATAACTTCTTCAAGTTTTTGTGTATCTTTTCACTTTATTTTGTCATCTTTTGGTAAACAGTTCCTAATTTGAATGTATTCAAATATATCAGTATTTTCCTTTAAAATTTATCATATTTTATCTGTTATAAGAATGGGTTTCCTTTCCCTTAGTTATGAAAGGAGTGTACTTTTGCCTTCTATAAATTTATGGTTTTTGCCTTTCACATTTAGGTTTTTAATCTTCTTAGACTCTTTTTTTTTCTGATGAAAAATAAGATTGAATTTGCATTGTTTCCGTGTGGATAATCACTTGACACCATTCCATTTATTGTAAAGGCCATTATTTTTCCACTAATTTGAAAAGCCAGTTCTGCCATAACTCAACTCTTCCCATGCACGTGGGTGTGTTCCTGGGCTTTGATATTTTGTTCTATTGGATGATTTTTTTTTACTGTTCAAATACCATCAGTCTTAATTGTTATTGATTTCAACCTTGATATTTAGTAGGGGAAATCCTCCACGTTATTCTGAGAGTATAATTATGCTTATTCTTCCTTTAGAATCATCTTACCAAGATCCACCAAAAAGAAACCAAACTGAAGAACAGAAAACTGTTGTAATTTTGGTTAGAATGTTTTATTGAGAATAACTGATCAGTTTATGCTATTAAATAAAGCAACTTTTGAACATGACATATGACTCCATTTATTTTTATCATCTTTTAATAATGTTTTATGCTGTTTCCATTAAGTTATTTCACATCTCTTGTTAGATTTATATATACATAGCTTGTTTTAATGGTTTTAAATGGTATTTTTTGCTGTATTTTACATTTGCCAATACAGTATATACATACAGTTGGTTTTATGTTGATCGTGTGCCAATAATCCTGTTAAATTATAAAAACATATCTGTCTACTCTTTTTACTTCTTTATGTAGACAATAATATCATTTTTAAGTAATGAGAATTTTTACTCTTTTACAATACTTGTAAATTTTCTTTCTCTGACTTCACTGTATCAGCTAGATTTCCTAATACAATGTTAAATAAAATAACGATCACAGGATCACAGGCAATCTTATCTTGTTTGTGGATTTAGTTTTTTTTTGCAGTAATGGGGACTGGACTCAGATCCTTAAGTGTGCTAGGAAATGTTCTACCACTGAGATACACACCCAGCCCTTGTTTGGGATTTTAACTATTGATAATATTTCACATATATCAGAAATGAAGAATTAAAATTAATCAGATCGTGGGGTGAACTAAAATGAAATACAAATCAACAATTGAGCATAACAGTAATACAAGTGAATACATAATCGTATTAAGGGAAGTGGGTAAGAAAGAAGTGATCTAATACCTTTGGTCAGTTATAACTTGAGTGTGCTCTGTAAGCCTAAAGATTTGTACCCAAACTTGTCCTGGAGATAATGCATTTGTTTGCACAGGAGTATTCATTAGAGATGCTGAGACAATTTTATGTGTATATTTGGATCAAGAAAGTCAACAAATATAAAGTGTATTATGAGATCCAGTTTTCTCACTGTCAGAGAGAGGAATTAGAAATCAGGAAACAGGTGACAGGCTAGGATGGGCAGTAGACGGTCACACTGAGGTCCCAAGTATCAGTATGAACTCATGTTTCTTATATACATAGATGATAGATATAGAAATATGAGTGTACTCTTTACATCTTAAATCCTTTTCATCATATTAAACACACATATTTAATATCCTGTATATGTAAATTATGCTCAAAAGCTTTGCGTATGTGGTTGTGTTTGTGATGTCTGTGACTCTCCCTCCTTGCCATAGCTTCATGCATGTCTCTGTGTGTCTGCATCTGTGTTCACGCAGTGATTACTTAAAAATGTGAGTGTGTATATTTTGGACCTTCAACTGTGGAAGTTCTGTGAACACTGGCTTGAAGTGGACTCCTCTGGAGGCCTCATGCTTGAATTTGCCAGTTGGCTGGATTCCTGCTGCATCCTGGATCATTTGAATTCAAGTTCCTGGTTTGAAGTTGATTGAACAAACCAAGCATATGAATGTAGACTAAAAAACATGTGGTGTCTAGTTTGTAGTTATAAGATGTAGAAGTGTATCAAGATTTGAGATAGGCAAATTTCTTTATTGGGGTTAGGAGATAAGTTATCATTCTTGTTGGCCTTTACATTGAAGAGTTGGCCCTTCAGGACTCAAGATTTAGGCAACAAGTTTGTCCTTATATTCTTCCATACATCCTCTCCCCACCCCAGGAAAGTCCTGGGATTTGTCCTGTGCACTTAAAATCACTCACACACACACACACACACACACACACACACACACACACACACTCACACACACAAAAGGACACCATGATTTCAACACAAAAGCCCAAGCCCACCTCTGTTTTCTGCTTACCTCTTTGTGTTCTCACTCTGAGTCAGTCTTTGGTTCAAGATGTCTTCCCTCTTGCCAGCTCATCAGTACACTTTAAAACATGCATTTCCATATTTTATGCAAAACACACAGTTGTTCTTGGCAGAAGGACTGGTGCAGTGCTCTTCTAGCGACACTAACAAAACCAAGTAATCCTCACAATGACCCCATGAGGCAGGGATGATTGTTTTTGCATTTCCCAACCAAATTACAAGTACTCATGTTTAAGGGTTCCATGGTAATAGAGTTCAACTGTAAAATAAGGATAGATGATGTGATTGTTGGACATATGGAAGCCAAGAGTTTTCTCTGTTCATAATTATCTTCTAAATAGACTCACATCTGCCCAGGGAGAGCAGTAACAGGTGAGTTGAAATCCTGATTGAGTATTACTTCTGTGATTTTGTACTGTGCATTAGCCTGTCAAGAATTATTTGATCTGGTGGAAAACAATGGCATTCCATGAGTTAGTAACAAGATGAGAACATCTCATTCTGGGAGACAAAGGCCCTTTCAATAATCATTGCTATTCCAAGATTTTTAGAGGACTGTTGTGTTATATAGGGAAAATGTCTATTCATTTATATACATGAATAAGTGGAAGATTTGGCCTGAAATTATCCATTATTCAGACTGATGTGTTCCATTAAGTCTTTATTTTTTAATTTTTTATTTGTTTTGATTAGTATACATAATAGTAGAATGCATTTATGCATTTTGATATATCATACATAGATGAATGTAATTTCTTATTTTTCTGATTGTACGTGTTGTAGAATCACATCGGTCACGCAGTCATATATACACATAAAGTAATAATGTCTGTTTCATCCTACTATCTTCCTATTCCCGTATCCCCTCTTCTCCCCTCCCTTCCCTTCACTCCCCTCTGCCTAGTCTAAGGTAACTCTATTCTTCCCTAGTGCCTGCCCCCCTCTTATTGAGAATTAGCATCCACATAGTAGAGAAAACATTCAGCCTCTGTTTTTTTGGGATTGGCTTACTTTGCTTAGCATGATATTCTACAACTCCATCCATTAAGTCTTTAAAAAATTGTTTTTTAATTGTAGATGGACACAATACCTTTATTTTATTTATTTTTATGTGGTTCCAGGATTGAATCCAATGTCTCACGCATGCTCAGCAAGTGCTTTACCACTGAGCCACAACCCTGGCCCTCCATTAGGTCTTAATAAAAAGCTTACCATAAACATTTTTGTCTCGTCATAGTTAGGATGGTAGATAACTCTTCATTAAAATTAATTTGTCACTTTTAAAATCAATGAGAAACAAAACAAAACCCTAAACAAACAAACATATCCTTGAGAAGTCTATAAAATATCAGGGATAAATAATTCTTTCAACAGACATACTAAATTGAGCAATGTCACAGGCACAGCCCCTCAGCTGTCTTTGTCTAGGGCTGCTGTCTAAGGAACCTTATCCCCAAAACAAAAATTGCAAGTGAATGTAACATATTGGCTGTGTTTACTATTCCGTATGACGTTTTTAGACTTCACAAATAGATTGCTTTGTAAAATTCTGAGGATTTAAACATTGTTAGAAGCTTCCTGGGGATAAAGCTGTTCTTAACTTTAAAGAACAGTGTCTCAGGGTGAAAATGCTCCGCTTCTCTGGCAGTGATTTCCACATAATGGAAACCACACTTAATACACACATTTGTAGAGCTGTTCACATGGCTATGAGCATTGATGCCAAGGTAGAGCTACCCCATGTTTAGTTGAAGATGTTTGCCTTAGGATAAAACAATGTGTTTTATTTCCATCTCTCCCCTGTTTTTATTTCATCCTTACAATCAACAGAAATTTACTTTCTTATGTGGAAAAATAATTTATCCATGGAATTCATCAGGGGAGAAAAGAAGCACATATATGACTGTACACTCATATGAGAAGCATCTGATAACATTCAGTGCAGACACCTCCGTTGGATTGCTCAGTGGTGAGCCGTTTCTGTGAACTGTGGCCGCCATTACAAGATGGCGCTGGTTTCCCCTGTAGTCTGTGACAAACAACTCCTTATCAGAATGAGTTGGCACGCTGTGACTTGGCACCCTATGAGAAAAGTCCACGTGGCAGTTGTGCATTGGGGCTTTATCTGCTTTATTAAGGCTGGGGCACACGGGAGTAGTAGTAGTGGCAGTAGGAGTAGCAGTAGTAGTGGCAGTAGGAGTAGCAGTAGGAGTAGTGGCAGTAGGAGTAGCAGTAGAAGTAGTAGTAGGAGTAGCAGTAGAAGCTAAAAGACATGTCAAAACAAAGGCCTGAATAAACTGTTGAAAGAAGAAAAAGTATCAAGGACCTGAATAAACTGCTGAAAGAAGATTCCTGAGTTGCGTCTTCCTTGCGGGCAAGGGGTCGCGACATTGCTCTCCTACTTGACTTGCATTGGAATGAAAACTGGTCACTTAGAAGAATTTATGACTGTACCCAAAGAACCCATTATCTTTATAATAATACAACTTTAAGGGTTTAGCTTAAATGTCTATCTCCTTAAGCCAAATGAAGTTTAGAGTTGAGCTTATTTGGAACCACATCAATGATTCAACTTCACATGTTCATCTTCTGGGGATGGTATATGTTACGGTTTGGATATGAAGTGGCCCCTCAAAGCTCCTGTATTGATGTGGAAATGTTTAGAGGTAAAATAATCAGATTGTGAGAGCGACAACCTAATCAGTCCATCCTAGTTGGGACTGATGGTGGGGGGTAAGTATAGGCAGGTGGGGCATGGCTGGAGGAGGTGGGTCACAGGGGTAAGCCCTGGAAGCATTCATCTGACTTGCACCCCCCATAACACCAGTCTACTTCTTGACCCCCAGGAATAGAGCAGCTTTGCTTGACCTTGTTCTTCCACCATGATGGTCAGTTTCACCTTCAGCCCAGAGCAAAGGATTTAGCTGACCATGGACTAAATCTATGGAACTGTGAGCCAAAATAAACATCTCTTCTCCTCTAAGTTGTTCTTGTCAGGCATTTGGTCACATAAAGGCAAAGCTGACTAATAACATTTTTTGACTATTTATTGCACGGTATGATGGAATCATCTGAAATCCTTTAAGGAATATGTCAGCAAATAAATATGTACACATATGCAAAGTGGTCACATGACAAAATAGTTACTATAGATTACATCTCAATCTATAAAGACAGAAGGCTTGAAGAAGGGCAATTAAAGTAATGTTTTTTCAACTACAATTCTTACATATTAACAAGAAAACTATTTTTGTTGTTACTGAAATACAGAGGGCACTTAAATCCTTAAAGACTTTGGCTTCCTTTTCTCTCTCTCTCTCTCTCTCTCTCTCTCTCTCTCTCTCTCTCTCTCTCTCTTTGGAAGCATACCAAACAATGGTATCTTTAAGAAAAGAAAGACATGGGCTGGGGATGTGGCTCAAGCCATAGCTCGCTCACCTGGCATGCGTGCGACCCAGGTTCGATCCTCAGCACCACATACAAACAAAGATGTTGTGTCCTCAGCACCACATACAAACAAAGATGTTGTGTCCTCAGCACCACATACAAACAAAGATGTTGTGTCCTCCGAAAACTAAAAAATAAATATTAAAAATTCTCTCTCTCTTAAAAAAAAGACATAGTGTGCAAATTCTAGTGCAGTGTGGCAGTGAGCTCTGCTTTTGATTCATAAAGAAGACAGTGCTAGAGCATTAATAGGGCAAATATGGCAAATCATTTTACTATGAAGGTTTTGCTCTGATTAATTTCATTCCCCTAATCTCTGATGTAACAGCAAAATGGTATGAGTATGAAGTTTTTATTTTTTATTTTTTTAGATGATCAGCTGGAATTTGGGACATTTAACTGCTGGCATATGGTGTGTATATGTGATTAAAGAGAGAATTCTAGTAAAATTAACCATTGCTATTTTGTTCCTGAAATAAATCATTGGTTTCCAACAAGGAAAAGCATTTTTAAAAACACATATTTTGCACCCCAAATTATAACTTAACACTGACCAACTAACTTATAACTGTATGTAGTTTTTCAAAAAAGGTAGAAGGAGGAGGAGAAAGAAGAGAAAGGGTAAGAGAAGTAGAAGAGGAGGAGGAGGAAGATGAAGAGAAAGAAGGAGAAGAAAATGAGAAGGAAGAAGAAGAAATGGGGGAAGAAATGGGGTTGGAGGAGGGGAAGGAGGAGTCAATGATGACACCAAGGAGTCAATGTCTTTCAACAGACATACTAAATTGAGCAATGTCACAGGCACAGCCCCTCAGCTGTCTTTGTCTAGGGCTCCTCTCAATGATGACACCAAGGAGTCAATGCTAAATGTAAACTCACTCCCATGGAGAAGAGATGCATATGTGTAAAAGGCATCGGCACCGTGTAGCTGGGGTGGCAGAGACTGCCAGGTGCCTACACTGTACCCATGGTCTCTTCTGCTCGTTGATCACTGGGTCCCAATTTCCAGTTGCGCATGTTGCCATCTAACTCCGGGACCATTAGCAACAGGAAGACATGATCAGAAGCGTGTTGTGGGGCTTTCATACAGCTCAGCCCATGAGAGTAAGGGCCCCTCCCTGCACATAGCAGCATCAGGACTTTTGAGGCTGCTGTGTCCAACTCCAGGTGTCTAGAATTCTGGAGGGAGCTCCTCACTGCCACTCACTTCTAGGCTAGGGCTGCTTATTTGCAGACTTCTTTCACATAAGAAAGAAATAAACTTTTATTTAAGCTGTTGTTGGAATATGGGTGTCTCTTTTTTGGCAGCAAAACTGAATCCATAAGGATGCAGCTTAGCATTCTAAATATTATACATCTTTTCACATTCATTATTTCTCTGTAGAATAAAAATAAATGTATGGTATTCAGAGGATTATTATATGATTATTAAACATTCTTAGGATTATTATCTCCATTTTATAGATGAGGAAATTGAGGCACAGGAAAAATATGGGTGTCTTGTTCAAGGTTAGAAGGCTTTAAACTAAAAAGCAAATCTAGAATTCAATCTGGCTGTCGTCTTACTGTCCTCTAATGTCTTAATGGCAAAACTGTGGCCTGAATTGGCTTCCTAATATGAGAGTTTCACCTGAGGCCTCTGAGCAGATGAAGGAAAATGTGTCATGGTTGATGAACTGTCGAATCTTTTCTCCTGGAAGACTAACCATACATAGTGTTACAGTCCTGGATATAGAGAGTATTTGTTTGGGAAAACTTCACTGTAGGCATTCAGGAGTTGGGTTAATCATTCAGTTGCTTGAGATAAGGGAGGAGGGCAGGATTCTAAGCTAAATTTATCTCTACTTCCTCCCTGTCTCCATCATATGATGCTTTGATTGGTTTGAGAAAATGAAATTTTTAGGTCAAATAGGTAGTGACCTAAAATATTTGAGAAATGGGAAGATATTTATCCTTGAGTTATATACACCCATCATGTAGTAGGAACTCAATAAAAATGGTAGTAGTTGTCTACACTGGTCTCTTCATGTAGCACTGTGTAGTACAAATTTGTTTGATTTACTTTGTGGTTCCACAGCCTTCATTCTTCCTTCTCTTGGTAACAGGAACTCCAATTTTTCTTTGAAAGCCATTCCCCATCTCAGTCCATGGGTTTCCTCTAGAATTAAACAGAGTCCTTTTCCAGAGAGGAGCACAGGACCTGTGATTTCACATTGGATCCAGAATCTGCCAGCCTTCTTTGTCTGTCTACAACTTTGCAGGGTGGGTGGATGGTTCCCTTATTCAAAGATCTCTGACCATCTGAGAGGTTGTGAGTCAATCAACAAGAATCACAGTGAGTGGATGGGCAGCTAGGCCACCACTATTTAGGTTATGTAGGTATACACAGAAGAACCAGGTGTTGAAAGGATGGAACTCATTCCAGCTGAAAAGACAAAGTGTGGGTATTTTGTGCATCATGCAGAAGCATTGCTGCCATTAAACTTTTGACTTGTATAATTTGTTGGCCTCCTACTCTTTAAAGATTCGTTATAACAAAATGGTCAGAAAGTTCACCTGCATGATCAAACTCATTTCTCCTTTGTTTACAATGAAGAATGTCTTCCTCACTGCAGGAAGGTAAAGGAAATTTTCCATATTATCTCTAAGATACCATCCAGAAAATGAGCCTAGGCTTTCAGACAGCATGATTACTGCATCATCATTTATTGGCCTTTGCTTCAAACTCATGTTACTATGAAAGGCTAAAATCAGTCACTAGTAGGACTGAACCTTAATTCTGTTACAAGAATGATGTGAGGCTAAGTCAGCATTCACAAAGCCTTGATGAAAAGAGGGTTTGCTCATTTTCATGAGATGAGACCCTGGCCTTTTGGAGTACTCTTTGAGGAACTCAGACAGAGCACTCTGAAGAGTCACCTGAGTGGCTGCATTGCTAGGAGATGCCTGAAGGGGTCTTTCCAGTTCCGTCTCCAGTCAATGACAGCTAGTGATTTCTCCAAAAGGGCCAGGCTAAGGCAAAGCAGGAATGTGAGTTCTCTTTGGGGAAAGAGAACAGATGGGATTGTGTTTAGTGTGGAGACCACCTGAGAGGTTGTGACCTGCTTCACCTGGGGGAAGGCAAATCTAGAAAACGCAGATTCTACCTCCTAGGTAGCAGTGCAAATAAAGGCTGGTTCTTTCCATGGCTTGGGTAATCATTCAGAAAGACAAGGAGTGAGGCTGGGAGGGCAGGAGAGAGCAAGGGGGGGAGACAGAGAGAGAGGGAGAGATCTTTTAATAAGGGAACACCTCACCCACCCAGCAATGTTGTAGACAGACAAAGAAGGCTGGCAGTCTCTAGATCCAATGTGAAATCAGCTAGCCTAGAGCCATACATGAGTCTAGGGGCTGTTGCTAAGGTCTCAGAGATGTTGCTAAGGATTAATCTTTTTTTGAAGCTATCAAGGAGGAATCTTAATACTTCAGGATTAGTGAGGTGGGTCCCAGGTTCTGACTTAGAACAAAGATTCTCAAATGGCCCAAGTACATGCTACTCCTGGGGGGACGGGGATCAAAAAGTTTAAGATCATGTAGTTCATGGGAGGACTTAAGAATCCTTCAGTGATTTCCTATTGCTTTAAAAATAAAATCCCAACACTTTCTCACAGCCTCCAGGGCTGAGTATGAGCTGGTTATAACCCTCCTCCTTTCCTGTTTCTTACTGTTCACCTTGCCTATCACCTGGAATGAGCCCCACTATCCATACCACTCCCAGGTACTGCTCTGTATACCTCCTCCAGGACTCCCAGGCTCTGCCCTGTTTCACTCTCACCCTTGGGTCTAGATGCCTCACCTCCCCCAAGGGATGTCTCTATTCTCTCTCCAAAGTGGCCTCCCTAATTACCTACTTTGTTATCACTCAGTATTCATTACAACCTGTAATTATTTGGTCTATTCATTCCTTTGTTTGACATGAAGCTTCGTTTGTTTACCTTTCTCTGTTAGAATATTTATCCATCCCAATAATTATTTATTCAAGCAATATTGAAGGAGCCTACCATGTGCTTCAAACAAGATTTATCAGTGAACAAAGCCGACGAAGTTTGGCATCCTTAAGATCTTACTTGAGAGGTGGGGGAGATGTGCAATAAACAAGCCAAGTGCTGGGTATGTCAGGTGGTGATATTTAACATGGAAAATGTAAAGCAGGGAAGGCGACGAGGGGGTTAGAGAGAGGCTGTAATTTGTTCAGAATTTATAATTTTATCACTCATGCAGGAGCCCAGCCTGGTGTCAGTGTCAGGCTCAGTGTATCTGGTAAGACAAGTGGGATGCAGAAGGAATGAGGAAGGAGGAGAAAAAGCAAATTCACAATGCTACTGTCTTGTAAGTTTCCACCACTCCTATGAGCATAGTTACATCCAAGAGGGATATAGAAGCGGGGGGAAAACAGAACTATGCCTTAAACTTCGTTATTTTGAAACTCACTTTATGCACCCTCCTGAAATACAATGATTTGTGCGCTAAGTTTCTCTTCTTGAGTGCAGTTTTTTTTTTTCCTTAATCCTGTGATAGAATTGACTGCAAGACTCACCAGACAATATGATAAAAAATACTCACATCAAATCTAAGATGCATCTGGATTTAAGATATGGTCAAATGGTGGGAACTTATGATGCTCTAATCAAGGAACTATTTTAATTACCTCTTGACAAGTGATCAGGGAAGTAACAGTGATTTTCATTTGGGTTTTAGTCCCAGAACTTCCTAGAAACTCAACCCACCAGAAACTGGTGTTACCTGCAGGCAGCAAATAGTCAATACAGGGAAAAGTGCTTCAGGAGGAAGAGGTGGCCCTGCATGCTCTGAATGAAAACTCTCCGAGTAACAACAGCCTAGCAGGACCAGTCCCAAAGTGCTGTTGCAAAACAGCCTGATGGTTTTATGCAAGAACTGCACAGTTATACATGAAGCAAAGCTCTCCTATAGGAATGAATTTTGGATACTAAGCTGTGAGGAGGGACTTCTATAGGGATTGGTGCTAATTATAGAGAAATTCCAGTGTATTTTGCATTCGAAATATCCTATTTGCATTTAAAACCAATTCAATCATCTCTAAAAATTATCCAACCACTATGACTCTCCCTCCTTGCCAAATGCCACACACACACAGAGTGAGGCCACTGGTTTACTTTTGTATAACATGCCTTGTCAGTCTGGATAAGAAACCAACAGACCACAAAATATATCTTTACATGACAATGTTGAAAAATCCAGCCATTATTGCTCAGGGTCAGAACTTGTTTTAACAAGCTCTAAGAGAATGCTCTTATAATTTACATATCCTACAGTTTGGTTGTATTGAATACTGTTTTTATTATGCAGCTAGTATTGGCCTAGGAATAATTTGTTGTAATGGGATTCAGCTTGTACTTCCTTTAAACTTCATAATTCATGCTAAGTGAAGAAAGCTATTAATTATTCAATTAATCCCCCTCTGTGGTAAAATGTTCATTGGATTCTTATTATGCATTTTAGCTACCTAGTTATACATAATTAACCAAATAAATGATAACTTTCTGTTTTTCAGGATCCATTTATGCATAGTCTCAGTCTCAAGAATGGACTTCTAAATATAGTATTAGTAATCGCCACAAAATCACTGAAGTCAGAGCCTCATAGGGCATTGATCGTAACCAAGTAACTGGAGAATACTTCTTTTATAGACTAGTAAGGCTGAAAGGTGGCCCACCCTTATTTCTTCTAATCCTCAGCAAGACTTCCACATTTTCCCACCTCACAATCAATCAATAATGCTATAATAATTTAGGAAGGGGCTATAAATCATCTGTGATATGTCCAAATGTTTTATTCGTGGCTAAATATGGTCTCCAAATAGGATCATCTCTTTCATATCATTCCACAATCCTCTAAGGCTCTGACTACTTGAAGGTGCAATTTCACTTGTACATACCTGTGCACACTTGAGCATACCTGTGCATACTTGTGAATGCCTCTTCCTCCCTGTCCTGAGACTTGAAGGAATTTAATGTACAGAAGGCCTATAGGAGCCCACTGTGCATTTGTACCTGAAGGATTCAAGGTCCAGGAGTCATAATGCAGGGTTCAGCCTCCTATTCCCTGGGGAAGACAATTCTGAGACATATCTCATAAGGCTCTTCAGAAGGTCCAGGCTGGACAGAGCATTATTTACCCATCATGGTAGCTCATTGGATGACACCATTTTGTATTCTTTCCCTGCTTCCCTGTGTTACACCCCTGTCACACAATCCTGTCCCCTGAAATTAACCCTACACCCACAAGCCTTTGTCTTGGGCTTCTACTTTGTGGAGGAACCCAGGTAGCCCAACAAAATTGGGTTTGTATCTTTCATACCAGAATAAATACATCATTTTCCCTTCCAACCCAAAACAAATACAATCCTGATAGCAAATCACTAATCCAGTACACAGCCCTGGCACAGCACGAAAATCAGCCTAAAGAATTAGAAAACAGAAACCTGGGACAGACGTGGTCCCTCATTTGTCTGGCAAATGTGATTGGACACCCACCAACACTGGGCTCTCTGCCATGGTGGGTACACAGGGGAATGTGGGATGGTGCTTACTTCAATCACTCTCTCCCAGGCATCTCTACACAGTAAATGTCTGTGGGGTGGGTAGCGCACAATTCCTAGCTCATCATGCCTGTATGAGGTACTGCAAGGCTGGGAGCCTATTGCCAGGTGGTGGTGATTAACCCTGCAACTCAAGTTCCTCCTGGGCTTTCTAGACCAGGAGGAATTTTTCTGAGCCCAGCTTTCACCAGCATTTCTTTCGAGGGAGTCTTGTGAAAAGGCAGTCTCCTGACAGCGCTTGCTTAGCTTATGTGAGGCACTGGGTTCAATCCTTAGCACTGCATAAAAATAAACAGATGAAGTAAAGGCAAGCTGTCCATCTACCACTATAGAAAAGAAAGAAAGAAAGAAAGAAAGAAAGAAAGAAAGAAAGAAAGAAAGAAAGAAAGAAAGAAAGAAAGAAAGAAAGAAAGAAAGAAAGAAAGAAAAGGCAGCCCTCTGTGGGCCTGGACAACACCTGACAACACCCTGCAGTCCTTCTTGGGAAGCCAGCAGGTAGTACTGAGGCAGCACAGGACACAGGGCTCTGGCTGGCAAAGCACTTCCTAGTTAGGATAATGATGTGGTTGTGTCTTGGTGGCAAAGCACTTACCTTGAACATGTAAGGCACATGTTTGATCCTCAGCACCACATAAAAATAAATAAACAAAATAAAGATACTAGGTCCCTCTATAACTTAAAAAAAAATTTTTAAAAGATTTGGCTCTTCCTCAGATGTGAAGCAGGGAATACATTTTGCAATTAGTGTTTTGCACTTCAAATCTCCAGGTAATCTGGCTTGAACCCATTTCTCATGGACTCTTATTTCTACCCAAAGTTCAAAATAGTTTCAAGGTTCTTGGATAGCCTGTGGAGCCAGGGGCTTCCTTTTCTCCCAGGAGGTCTGGTCCCAGGTAGGAACTTCAGGAATGCTTCAGAGAGGAACAAGGCATCTCACTGTAGTGGCCTTTCATGGGTCCCCAAAGATCAAGACTCCCAAAACATTATCACTCCATCCACTGAGCAGCTATTTCTGAGAAGAGTTGGCCAAGTCCTTTATTTCGATACTTTTTATGAAACTTTTTAAAAAGTTTGTCAGTGTTCTTTAACAACATAGGAATTTGACATATAAATCAATGAGACGTTTTGATTTCATATACAAAGAAAAAACACTTCATAGGTATATTTTTATCCATTTATATATATATCTCATATATAATTTTTTATTTAATATCTCATATTTAATTTTAAAATAAATCATAGATTGTAGCTGTAGCTCAGTGGTAAAGTCCTTATCTGGCATGTGTGAGGCCCTTGGTTTACTTCTCGGTCCCACAAAAGAAATAAATTTTCACATCAAAGTTCAAAAACTTCTATTTCCTTATATTTAGATTCAGTATGATATTTTCATATGCAGACAATAAAACTTCACTTACCCAACATTAATTGGGGTACAATAAGCTAATTCAAATTCTACCACTATAGGCCCCAAACTGTTTCTGGAAAATGGTCACCATTTTGCATGAGTGACTTTCTTAAATATAGTATGGTTTTCTTGTCAAAAAAAGCATGTACATAATCTCCATAATTTTTAATGGCTGAGGGTCCCCCCAAGCTTCAGTTTTGTCCTTTGCAGTGGTACATGGGGCTAAGGAGGTCCTGTTGGGCAGCCCTATTTACTGTGACAGTAAACAATCCCGGGTACCCATCTGGGTTCAGTTCTTGTCTCTGCTTGTTTGGGTTTTGCTCTCTTCTCCCTTTTCTATTTATATTTCTTACATCCCCATCTTTCTCTAATGCCCATCTCCATTTATCCACAGTCACAATAAGTCACACACGTAACTACTTCTGATTTATTCCACTGTGGATTAGGAGAAGGAATTGTAAAACTAGATTAAAAATAAAACTGAAAACGTTACCTTGCACTGGAGGATAGTACCAGGGATAATGACAGGATTGGTAGCATGTGGGACCTTTCAGACTGGAACAGTGACAAACTGTTTTTGGAGCTCTGAGACGTTTTGGCTGACCACTTTCTATGGAGTGAGGTGGCTTGATGAATAACTCCAGTTCAGTGAGGTTCTCAGTTCTCTTATTTTTTTATGATTAATGTGCTTTACTGGTCCATTTAGCTAACTTTTAAAAAGTTTCCTCTATGTTTTTTTAATTTTTAGTTTTAAGTGAATTTCACTGCATATATTTGAGATTCACAACATGTTGTTACTGGATGCATGTAGATAATAAAAATGATTAGTCTAGTAAGACAAATTAACATCTGTCATCTGACATAGTTTTTTTTTGTGACAAGAGTAGCTAAAATCTATTTAAAATCCTTAATAAAAAATACTTTTAACTATAGTCCTCCTCTTACACATGAGATGTCTAGACTTAATTTTCTTATACATCTGCTTCTTTGACGTATATCTCTCCACTTCCTCCTTGCCCCAGGCAATTTCACTGTTTTATTCTTGATCTCTGTATATTTGACCTCCTTTTTCCTCCTTTGTTCCACATAGAAGTGATATTAGGCAATATTTTTTTTCTTTTTATGCCTGGCTTATTTCACTTAGCATAATGTCCTTGAAAGTCATCCAAGTAGAGGCAAATGGCAGGACTTCCTTTTTTTAAGGCTAATATTTCATTTAAAAAAAATGTTTTTATTTGTCCACTGACAAATATTTAGGTGTTTCCCTCTTTTGACAATTGTGAACAATGCTGCAATGAACTTTGGTGTGCAGATACCTTGAAAAGGGGTTGATTTCATCTCCTTTGGGAATGTACTCAGAAGAGGGTCATATGGTAGTTCTACTTTTAATTTCTTTAGAAATTTCCATATTACTTTCCTTAGTGGCTGCACCAATCTACATTCCTGCCAGCATGTATACTACGGTGTCTTTTTCTCCACACCTTTGCCAGCATGTATCTCTTGTTTTGACAATAGTCGTCCTTATGTGTGCAAGTTGATATCTCGGCGTGGTTTTAATTTTCATGTCCTTGATGATTTCAAGCATGTTCTCATGTACCTGTCAGTCCTTTGTATTTCTGTAAAAGTCCTTTGCCTACTTTTAATGGATTTATTTGTTTTCTACCATTGAGATTCTCATATATTTTGGAATATTCACCCCTTATTATATGTATGATTTACAAATATATTCTCCGATTACATAGGTTGTTTTAACTCTGTTGATTATTTACTTTGATGTCCATGAGCTTTTTAATTTCATTTTGTTTAATTTATTTATTTTTCGCTTTTGTAATCTGAGCTTTTGGTGTGATATCCCAAAAATAATAGCCAAGGTCAACATCAAGGAAATTCCCCCCATGTTCTCATCTAAGAGTTTTCTGATCTCTAGTATGACATTTAAGTCTTTTTATTCATTTGGAGCTAATTTTTGTGTATTGCACAAGATAAGGGTCCAGTTTTCCTAACTTTGCACAAAGAAATTCAGTTTTCCCAGCATCATTTATTAAAGAGATAATCCTTTGCCCATTGTGTCCTCATTCAGCTGATTTTTAATTTTGCTGTGTTCTTTCCTATTTCTTCTTTTTCCTTCCTTCCCCCTCCCTCCCTCCCTCCTTTCTTTCTTTCTTTCTTTCTTTCTTTCTTTCTTTCTTTCTTTCTTTCTTTCTTTCTTTCTTTCTTTCTTTCAATTAGTTGGTGGGTATTGAACCCAGGGCCTCACACATGCCAGGCAAACATTCTACTACCAAGCCACATCCCCAGCCCACCTAAATATTTTTAGAGTGCAGCACCCCAATGGAAAAAAGACAGTTTAAATACCAGCAACGACTGTGTGATTTTTAAGACCTTGAATAAAATAAAATCCCAAAATTTTAAAAGAAAAGAAACCAAGCCATATTTACTTGCCACAGTGCTGGAAAAAGCCAGTTTTTCAGGGGTAGCTATTGCTGAGACCTGTAATTTTAAAGAAGGGGCTGAGAATCAAGGGAACTGGTTGAGGACAGGATGTTCTAAAAGTATCCAGACTTTCAGGCATGATGAGCAAATGGATGGCTGGACTCCAAACTCCCACTTTCTGAGCAGGACTTCTATTTATCTGAAGACCTATTTGGCTGTTCTATAATTACTGGCCTTTTATCTTAGTTTCATGAACTATGTTAGTTTTTCTTTTTATGGGACATGTCACATTCTGACTTAATTGCAAAAAAAAAAAAACATTTTAAAATGTTCTATTGTTAATAACATTATTCAGCCAAACATGCTAAATTGAATATTGGCTATACCACCCTCAATTTTAAGTATGAAAATCTTTGAAATAGCGTGATAATTTCAATGCAAGGCACTCAGCTTCTGGGTCCTTAGATCTCTGGTCCTTCTCCAATCTCCCCTTTGGCTCTGTGTTTTGGGTTGGCATCTGAACTCTTCTTCCTTCTCTTGCCTTTTGAAAGTGGAGGCTCCCTAAGGCATAGCCTCAGGCCCTCTGCCTTCTCCACCCACAGCCTCTTTGGGAACACTCCTCTATGTTCACAACCCCACTCACAATCCATGCACAAAACAGCCAAATTGACATCCCATGCCAGCCATGACTCTCACCATCCTTTCAAAGTCCACTCTGTTCGCCCAGCCATCCAATCTCAACATTTGGAATATTTTTGATTCTGTTAACATTTATTAGATAAAAATTATAAGAAACCATTGTTTTGGAGTGAGCTTCTGAACTAAATTTCAAGAGACCAGACCAAAAATCAAGATGGAGTCACTCATGCTAAAGTTGCACCTCACCAAACCCCAAACTAAACTTTATTTGACCTCCCAAGAAATCAAGAGTAATAATAGCAAAATTTCCAGATACAGATCAGTTTCAATCAGTATGATAATGAAGTTCCCTCTGCTTTAATTTTCACAACAACAATAACAACAGCTGAAGTAACCTGATCTGAACCAATTAGTTACTTTTCTATGGTTCTGTCTCCTGCCTTTGCCCTGAACTGACCAATCTGACAAATCTGACCAATCTGCTTGTTGTGCTTTGTTTCTGCTTCTGTTCAACCCTATTCTGTCTATAAAACCAACATCTTCTGCTCAGCTCATGGGAGCACTTTCTCTATCTGATGGAATGAAGTGTTGCCTGATTCTAGACTCACCAATAATGTCAATTAATACCTTCAAATTAAATCTGTTGTAATTTTGTGTCTTGACACTCTTTAAATAACCTTAGAATGTCAGTTTAAAAGTCATATCCATTTCCTCCTCAAAATATCTCTAAATCTCACTCCCTTCTCTTCCTTTTCTGCTATACCCGCATCCCTCCACACCCCCCAAAACTTTTGGATAATTGTGCTTACTTTCTAATTTATTTCTCTGACTCCAGTTTTTCTCTCCTTAAAGGATTAAATCCCACTTGAATACTAACACAAACTAATTTCAAGAATACAGTAATTGTGTTACTTTCTTACATAAAAATCCCCAAGTTCCTTTTCGACTTTCAGTCTTGAGGGTAAATTTCTCTGCCTGCCTTGCCAGTCTGTCTTTATGAACCAGGTGTGAACTCCAGGGTCATCCAATGCAGTTTCTCATGGAGCTCATCTACTGACTCTCTGCAAAATATGGATAATCAAACTTGCCTTGGAGGATTTTGTGAAAATTAAATGCAACATGCAATGTCAAGAAGATAATTTGAAAGATTACAAATGTTGAAGATCCATGAACTATTTCCCGCCCAACTTGTTTCTTGATGAAATAGAAAACAATTGCATGATTGACAACCAACTAAGCAGAGCACATGTACCATATTTGTGATGAATGAAGACACGAGCTGGGAGTGTTCATCAGAGTGAGAGTTTGATTGTTTGGAGATGGCCCAATTCCAGAAACAAGAAGCACTCATGGGTGACTGAAGTGTTGGTGTTGGGGAAGTGTGATATTGTGAATATATATTTGGTTTCCACCTTTGTTTCCTGGTATACAATTGGTATACAACTCCTAATATGCTTGGAAATTCTCTGAAATTATGTGTCATTTTTGTATGTGACTAAATTGATGGATGGCTGGCAGCCCTTGGTTGATTTCAAAATGGGGGCCAGTCACAGAAAGACCAAGCAGGATTAGACGGTTGGAACTTTTAGTCCCACCTCTTATCTTTCAGTGAGGGAAGAACAAAAGATTAAGTTAATCACAAATGACCAAGGATTTAATCAATCAGGCCTGTGTATTGAGCCCTCTATTAAAACCTAAAAGAACAGGGTTCAGAGAGGTTCCAAATAGCTGAACACATGGAGTTTCCTGGAAAGAAATACTCAAGGGAGAACATCAAAGCACTGTGCCCCTTCCCTAGCCTCACCCCATGCATTTCTTCATCTGTATCCTTTGTGACCTCTTTTATAGTGAACAAGCATTTCCCTGAGTTGTATGAGATGCTGAAGCAAATTAATGACACCTGAATGAGTGCAGTGTAGGAACTCCAACAGTCAGGTGCATAGGTTAAATAAACCTGGACTTGTTATTGGCATTTAAAATATGGGAACGGTATTGAGACTGAGCCCTTAATCTGTAGCATCCAATTCTATCTCGAGGTAGATTGTTTCATAAGTGAATTAGAGGATTCTAGCTGGTGTCCACTGCTTCAGAACTGTTTGTTTGGAGTGTGGGAGAAAATCCCTACGTATCTGGTGCTGAAGAGTGTTGTGACAGTGTGTTGGGAGAAGCTGAGTTATTTTTTTCTTTTCTACTCAAGAAATAACTGGTGAACAAGACGATGATACAGGATGAAAGCCTTCAGTGACAAGGCTGCTGTCCTAATCCAGGGCTCAGCATGCACATAACTAATGGCAGGTACACCAGATGTCATGAGCCTTCTGAAATGTTGCAGTGTGTGGCCTGCAACATTGCCAATGTTCCATTTTAGTTAAAAAAAAGTAATAATAATGAGACTGAAGTTGTAGCTCAGTGGTAGAGCACTTGCTTAGCATGTGTGAGGCCCTGGGTTCCATTCTCAGCACCACATATAAATAAATGAATAAAATAAAGATCCATCAACATCTAAAATTTTTTTTAAAAAAATTAGTAAATTAGACCTGTGAAGCTTTAGCTATAATGTCCAGTTTATAGGAACACAGATGTAGCCACCATACAATACACAGCTCAGATCTCTGGCTGCAGAGGGTGACATGGACCCAGGCCCTCTAGATCTGCATCTTTGTGACTACTGCCCAGTCAATAACTGAGAATGCCCAAGTTCCTAGGGCAGGCCCATTCCTGTGAAATGTGCAACTCCTCTTGCTGGAGCCTTATCATAAATTCCCTGAAGTCTATGATCATACCTCCCAATTCATTCCTTTCCCTTCTCTTTACAGGGCTCTGATCTGCATCATAGTCTCACAGCTCAACAGCTCCCTCATTTATAATCCAGTGACATTTCCCTCAATAAATATTTTGCATATGTAATCCCATTTTTCTTGGGGACTAGAACTAACTCAAGTGGTGCCAGGAATTATCCAAGAGAACAAAATGGGGTCTGAAGACTGGCTCAGTCACCTTCCAGTGGACAAAGAATGCCATTCTGGGGGTTTTGTGAGATAAAGGTAGTCTCTGATTCAGCCATTATTTTTTCATTGGTAGTACCCGGGGACAGTGCCAGAGAAAGATATTATCTTTGTAGGTGAAATTATTTGGGTATTTGAAGATACAGGGGTAGTAATGACTATAAAGATAGCAGAGCTTGCTCTTTACTGCCCAGTTTCCTTGCTGTCTGGTGGGGAGATCACAAGAGACTGAGGACTCTTGTGAGTGTCAAAGGCAGAAGTTCTCTTTGGAAACTTATCTCCTGTGGCAGATTAGTGGACACAGCTGTACAACAGATGCAGGCTCTGATATTTGCATCACCCAGCTCCAAGACATTTAAATGAGTTGCCAACATCTATTATATCAGGGCTGGGCCAATCGTAGGCTGAACCTTCTTTTTCTTTGATCACAAGAATCATTAGTGTTTCTTCAGGACTCCACATTCAATAACATCATATTGGTAGCTTAAAATCAGCCATGTGGAATATTTGCACATCAGAAATCAGCAAAAACCCTGAATCAAGCATTTTTTTTGGTTCAATTTTGTGTTGGGCATTCCATTTCAGAGAGCTAATTGTTAAACACGTGGCATCCCATGACTAGTCAGGGCCCTGGCTAGAAAATTCTGGGACCCAAACATGAGATGGAGTGACGTAGCTGTAAATTTCAGAAAATGCTGGCTCTGAAGATCCTCCTGAAGCCTCAGAACCTACAGAGGTAGTCCGTCATCCCTGGGAGAAGCTTCTTTGTGCTTGAAGATACTGCAGAAGCTTCTCTGCCAAGCAGTAGCTGCATTTTCCATTTGCTGTCCTGACTGCCAGGCCAATAATGAGGGTTACATCCCAGTATGACCTGGCTGAGACTGTAACTGGACCTGATAAGGGAAGAGAGAAAGATACATGGAAGGAGCTGCAATAATTACCCATCATTCCCTGACAAGAGCCAGGGGTGCATCCCTGGTATTGAATTTTTCGGGCAGTTGATGAAGGAGAAAAGAATATACGACTTCATGAGCAAGAATAAATAGACTCAGGGATGCCTTTTTTGAACACAGGATTTAACACCCTGGCATGGACCCCAGGGAAGGTTGTCAGATAAAAGAAAAGCATGCTTCGTGCAGTATTGGGGACATAATTATGTTAAAAAGACTGATTATCTGAAATTCAAGTTTAACTGGATAGCCTATGCTTTTGTTGGCTAAATCTGGCAACCATAATCCCACGAGGTGGGGAAACTTGCCTATGGGGGTTCTTTGAAGTCTAGAGAAAGTGAAGATCAGCACTAAGTGAAGTGCAAATGCCTGAGATGTCTTGCCTAGAAGTAGAAGACACAGAGGGTAAGTGAACTGGGCATGTTGGAAAGCATGTAGTACATAAAGCCAGAAGATCTCCCAAAGATCCACTGTGTTCCACAAGATGGCTCCAAGTACATCCCATCCATTAAGGTCTTGGAAGGGCAGCAGCATGATCAGGAATTTCAGTGTTGGCTCCTCTGCAGGCTGGGATGACAATGGGAGGGGGAAGATAGAATTTGAACTCATAAACATCCATGAGAACAAGGAAGTCCCAAAGTAGCAAAGGCCACGTGACAGTAGGTCAGTGGGCTGCAATTCCCTTAACAACTAATGACAGACTGTCAAGGGAGCTTATGGAGGTGCTCTGATAAGACAGCAAGGGAACCCACAATTTCCTCCTTCAGTTTTGCTCATAAGTGTGATTAGAAAGAAGCACAGAAGGATTATCACTGTGGAATTTTTCTAATAGTGGAATAAGGGAACAGGTCTAAAGATCTAGACCTGGTTAAATCGATGATACATTTAATTCTGGAATGGACCCATAGATTAGACAGAGTTTCAAACTGTACGCTGATTGGGAGGATCTTCACCCCAGAGTGAGTGAAAATGACAAGTAGTGAAAGGATATTAGCTGTGTATATTCACTTTGAAATAATTCCTTAAGCTGATTTGCTCATATATATTACACTTCAAAAAAGTCTATTGGAAAACTGAAAATGAGTAGCATGTTCTCATTTTATATGAAAAAAATTCATGTGCTCATGTATATAGATGTGTATGCATAATTTTGTAGGCACATACGTGTTCTTGTGTGTCCATATGCACATGAGTAAAGATGCAGGTGTGAGTTCCTTTGCATGTATATATGTGTGCACAGGTGTACATGTGTCTATGCAAAGTGGGCACATATACATACACAAGGGGATGGCTGAGGCTATGGGATAAAAAAAGGTATTTAATTCCAAATATGTATTCCATGTGAGTTTTTGGCCAAAACCTTTTTATTCTTTTTCCATTTAAAAACCAAATTTTCTCAACCTGGGGGAAAATGGACAGAGACTCATTGTCAGGACTTGACGTGGGGGAATATAAAAGGACACCAATTCAGACCTTCAACCTTGATAAATGGAGCTTGAGAGTATAAACAGCGAGGCCCGGAGTGGTGCTGATGGAGAGGACTGAAGTCACTGCTCTCTGGGGGTGGACAGGTCAAAAGCAAGGAAAAGTGGTAGAAGGAATGTTTAGAGAAGGGTCAAGTAATTTGCCAATTCCTCAGTGCAAGTCCCAGAAAGCCCAGGAAAGTCATGGGAGGGAGAGGGGGTGTTTACTCAGCAGGAAAGACACACAGGAATGAGAATGCTAGAGAAAGTCAATCATCTGTAGGGAGTATACTTTTGGATAAAAATAATCTGAGTTAGGGTGTTTAATTCTGAAAGCCACTCTGAGGGAGGGACTAGAAGTATGGACCAAGGTTAGGAGAGGGTGGTATGTTGCTGTCACCTAGAGTAATCATATGGAATCATACTGTCTTTGATAGCCATAAGCAAACCAGCATGAGGCCAGTCCTTCTCTTGGGAGCATGTGGCAAATGTGGTGGGGCTGGGGGTGAAGTGGCAGTATGACCCATGTGAGTCCATACAGCCTCTTTGCTGGGTCAACATTCCACTAGGTCATGGGTTCTGCTTTCTCCATGGTCTCATGCTTGCTTTGCTCTAGGGATGGTTGGGAGGAGTGGGATGGGATGTCAATGCCATGCTTTAGCAGGCATACAATGGTGAACTAGAATTTGGAAACCAGTTAATAGGACAGGGTCTGATCATTGGAAGGATCTCCAAAGGTCCAGACAGAAAGTGCAGGACATTTTAGGACACTGGAAAGGCTTTGAGACTTATTCTGTGAGTGATGTGAACTGACATACATTTTAAGTCCAATGAATAGTCAATCCTCCTCTCCTTTCCCCTCCCCAGCCTCTGGACATCATTCTTTGATTCTATGAGTTTGACTCTTTTAGACACGTCATCTGGGTAAAATCACAGTTTGTCTTTTTGTAATTATCTTATTTCACTTAGCATAGTATCTTGAAGGTTAATTCATGTTGTCTTGTATTACAGTATTTCCTTCTTTTTTAAGGCTGAATAATATCCCATATTTTCTTGTTCATTATTCATCAACCTCTTGGCTATTATGAGAATTGCAAAATACTAGTTGGAAGACTAATATCTCTTTGAGATCCTTATTTTGATTCTTTTGGATAAATACCCCAAAATATGGTTGTTGACTTATAGGTACATTTTTAATTTGTTGAGGAATCTCTATACTATTTTATATAGGAGCTGCACCATTTTTTAAAATTCCCATCAATAATTTCTCCACATCCTTGTAAACAAAGATCTATTGTACAACATTGTCCCTAGTATAAATAATTTCCCCACATACACATAAAATTTTGTTGAAAGGAGAGGTCTCATGTTCAATATCTCACCACAATAAAATGAACTTTTTAAAAATCTAGATGTACTGAGAATAGACAGAGAGGGAGGCAAAGAATAAGAGAAACCACTTAAGGGTATATTGCAAGACTTCAAAGAAAACATGAGATCAGCTTTGACCCAGGATGGTAAGATTACAGGTCACAGTAAGTGTTGATATTTTGGAGATATTTTGTAGACACCAAATAATAGGTTTCATGACAGATCCTGACTTTAATAAAGTTTTCTTAACAAGTGGAAAAGTGGAATTTCCATCAACAAATGGAATCATCATCAGAGATGGGAAGGGCTGTTGGAGGTTTGGAGAGGGATCAGTAGTTTAATGATCAGGATGAACTTGAGACGCCAAGCAGAACTTTCAAATGTCAGAAAGAGAACAATTAGGAGTTCTAACCTGGAGGTGCACATTTGGGAGTTATTGGCATTTGAGAGGTCCTTAAAGCCATGTGAGTAAATGAGGTGCCCAAAAGAGTGGGAGTAGATAGAGAAAAGGATTAAGTAGTCAGTCCTGGGTTGGGTGGTGGCCAACTACACTGGTTTGCTTGGGATGGGGTGTTCTCTGGGATGTAGGACTTTATGTTTTAACGCTTGTACAGTACCAAGCAGACTGGGATGAATTACTTTACCCTAACCTGGAGCATTTCTGTTGAGTAAAGTTCCCTCCCCAGGAGCGAACATAGAACTGGAAAGAGTAGATGAATAGCTTGTTTTAAAATGATTAATTTTATGTCATGTAAATTTTACTTCCATAAAAACAAAGAAGAGAGAACAGAGGAAGAGAATTTTAAGGCAGTAGTGAATGTAGACTTTTTAAAGGAGTTTTGCTGAATGAAGAAATGGAACTGTAGCTAGTGGGAGAAGTCGATTCAATAGAAGGTTTTATTTCCTTCTGTTCTCAGATGGGGGAAAAACACTTTATTCCTGTGCTGATGAGAATTATCCATAAGAAAGTTGACACAGGAAAGGGAGGGGAGAAATCCTGAGAAGTAAGTGAAAGCCGATGCCTTTACTAAATTTGCCTTTTAAAGCATTCTGAAAGGGCATTACCCGAAGTGAGACAACCTTGGGCAAACAAAAGGACTCACTGAATTTAACCTGCACTGAATAACACAAAAAACAATAAATAGCAAGTAACAAAAGATGTCAGCATGGCCAAGTTGTTCTAATATCACCTGTTCCTCCTACCTGTGATGCTGCTGAATATCCAACATAGGTGGGTATTTCCCTATCCGTCAGGGTCTAGGGTTTCTCTCTTCTCCTGGTTCTGCAGAGTTGATTGGTCTTACTTCCCTACCTCAGATTAGTTGGCACCTATCTCCAGCCAGTCCACAATGGCATGGCGACCATCGTTTAGTACAAACTATGTTTGGCCTCTGATTTGACTTATTTAAATACAAGTCTTCCAAGTCTGGATGCTTTCAGTCCCAGCTATAGATAATTTCCATCACTATAGTTTTTCAGTTCCTGTGGCATTTTACACATCATGCAATATATATGGCGCAAGGGATGTGATTTTATCTAAAACAAATGCGCTCTGAATATGCTTTCTGCAACATGCCTGTGCTCACTGAATTATTTCTACAAAATCTTTCCTCCATTAGATTGGAATTAGGGAGGTGGGTGTAGCTCTCTGGAATTTTGGGGGATCCCCCTCCAGGCTCAGTGCCATCTTGAGTTCCCCTGACTTCAACTTCTCAGAAGTTTGTTCATTATCTTTCACCTACATTTTGCTAGCATCTTGAGTATGGAAATTAAGTCAAAAATTCTGATTGCAGTTTCATGAGGATTTGCTGGGTGTAAGGTGCTACATGAGCTCTGCATCACACTTTGTCCTTTCCAATTTTTTTTTTTCCCACTGTACTGGAAATTCAATGCAGGGCCTTGCTGATGCTAAGCCTATGCTTCCACTGAATTACATGGACTTCCAGCCCTGTGCTTTGTCATCGTCGAAGCATAATTGTGGTACACTCTCTCTTCAGGATCCAAAAGGGTGCTTAGTTCTGCCATCTGTTTTTTTTTTGTTTGTTTGTTTGTATGTTTTTAAAGAATTTCCTTGATTTTATTTTTTTTCTAATATTTTCTTGTAATCTCCATTTTTTTCTAGGATAAATAATTGTGATTTTTATTTTCATTGAAATTGAATTTAAGTGATACCTAGGAACTATACAGATTGATGGGGTACTATGTGATGTTTGGATACATGTATACACTGTATAATCAGGTTAAATACATTTCTCAAACACTGATCACTGTTTTGTGACAAAAACATTCAAATCCTTTCCAGTTCCTGCTATCTTATTTATTCAAGGCATTGGACATTTATCAGAGCCCAGTGATTCCAAACTATACACTGCAATGCTATCCATTTGAAACCAAAAAAGCCATCCATGTTTTTGTCTATCATATATGACACCTACGTAGTGATAGAAGTAGCATGAGAAGTTTTGTTGTTTTTAATTGTTGGAGAAGAAAATCTTCACACAGAGACTAAAACTAAGACTAGAGTACATACTTTTAATAATATGGCATATGGTCACATTTCAGTTTTCTTATTTTATGGAAGTTATTTCAAGACATTTTGTGTTCCTATTTTTAACAAAGGTATTTTGACTCAATTGTGAATCTCTCTTTTTTTGCCTAATTAATTAATATATTGCTTGGGATGCATTTTTTTTCTTTTTACATGGCTCACAGGAAAACTCCATGGGATTCTGAGTACAGAGATTAATTCTGATTATACACTGAAGATCTCACACAAGATTTAATTATAAAACTAATTAGAAAGATAATTAACAAGTCATCATTAACCCATGTAAAAAACAAATGAAAATAATTCTTTCTTTTGTGACTAAAATCTTGGAGTCCCTAATCCTAGATTAGGTTTTCTGATCTGATTGCATACACCAAAAGTAAATACAAAAATTGAATGAGAGTACCAAATTGTAAGAGTGTATTTTTTTGTAGTCAACTGTGAGTCAACAGTCAGGTGATCTGGGATTATCCACATGGAATGGTAACTAGTCATAATAAAGTATTGTAGGTTTTATTTAGGTATACATCAACTAGCTCTATTTTGTTCATCCATTCTTTCACACAACACAGAAAAATCTGAGTTTATTCCAAAGTTTACTAAACCCCAAGTCCTACTGCATGAAGCAGGAGCTGGGGCACATAGTCATGACACTGAGTGCATCTAGAGTCCCATTAAATGATTACCACTGAATGAGCATATAAGGAGCCCCCCCCCCCCGATGGATTTTCAATATTCATATATTTAGCTCTGAGGTTCCATGTTAATATGATCATCCTTTATTTTTAAAATTCCCTCGTTTAAATCTTAGTTTATGTTCTAGTCTCCTCTCTATAATTAAAAAAAGTTCAAAAGATTAATTCCCTACCACCATGGTTTGAGTGTGAGCTCCAAAACCTATCATGAAATTTAATTGCCATCGTGTGGGATTAAGAGATGGGACCGTCAAGAGATGATTAGGTCATGAGAGTTCTGCCCTCATGAAGGCACCAATTCTGTCCTCATGGGAGTGGGTTAGTGATGGCAGGAGTGGGTCCCTGATGAAAAAATGAGTTTGCCTTGATTTTCTCTGCCTTGTCCATGCTTACCTTTGACCATGCTGTGATGTAGCCTGAAGGCCCTCACCAGGTGCTGACACCATGGTCTTGAACTTGAAGCCTCCAGAACTGTGAGCTGAACAAATCTGTTATTTATAAACTAACCAGTCTGTGGAATTCTGTTACAGCAGCAGAAAACTAAGACTTTTACCTTTCCAGGTCTTGGCCTTTGGTTTGTTTCAATTGAAAGTCTGCTGTAAGAAAACCCTGAAAACCAGTGGCTTCAAGACAGGGCTGTATTGCTACCTTGAATGACAGTGTGAGTGCAAACAGCCCAGAGGTAGTTTGGTGCCTCTGTTGTGTCAGATTCTTTGCTTGTTGTTCAGCTCTCCTCAACATGTGGATTCCGGATCCTGGTCTAAAATGCTGCTTCTTGCTTCTGTCCACTTTCTAGTCAGTGGGGAGAGAGAAGAGAAAGAGGGACATATCTGCTTTCCTTGTGGACACATAACTCAGAAGTTGCATGCATCACTCAGACTGCCCTTTCATTGGTCAGAGTTTAGTTGCAAAGCCACATACAGCTTCAGGAGAGTTAGGAAATTTAGTCTTTAGCTGAGTACCCACAGACCCAGCTGAAACTGGAGATAAAGAAAGGGAAAAACAATGGACAATGAGAGACACCATAGGAGTCTCAACCACAAATTCCATTTCTTGCTTTCACTGGTAACTATCTGCTGAGGTTTGCATATGGAGAGTGTCACTCAAAAGTCCATGTAGTAAATGCTTGGTCCTCAGGTGGCACTATTAGGAGGTAGGGCCTGTTGGGAGGTCCCTAGGTTGGGAGTATCTCCTAAGGAGTACTGTAGGACCCCATTCCGTCTTCTTTCCTTTCTGCCTCATGATATAAGCAGTCTGTTCCAGCACATGCACTTCCACCATGATGTGCTACCCTTACCAGTGGCCTAGAGCAACTGGGCTACCTGATCTTGGCCTGGAATCTCTAAAAGCATGAGCCAAAATAAATCTTTTTCTCTACAAATTAATTATCTCAGGTATTGTAACAGAAAGCTGACTAATACACCCTCCAGAGTGGTTTATCTAGGGCTGAATATTTCTATTTTAAGCTCCTTTTGAGCCCAGCTCTGGGGATTTCTTACACCTGTGTGTTACACTCACATACAGCCTGGGATGAGGGTAACTGGGCCCAAGAGGTTCAATCTGGACTCAGAATTGAACGACGAGTCTTTGATACACAGTTGTGGTCTAGTCATGCAGAATATCTTAACACAAGCACTGACATTTCCATCTTGGACATTTAGATATTGCTTCAGGATGAACGTGTGATCATTTTGCTGGCAGGAAGGCAGCCAAGCAAACATCTTTTGGCAAGTTTGTTTTGTCAGAAAGCTTCATCATGACCTCTTAGGAGCCAAGAGGACAGAGAAAGGAATAGAGACCTCACAAACTAGCTTGGATGGACCTTGTTTAGGTCACTGAATGGAAATGTAAGAACAGTTGTTTAGGAACTGATTGCTTCAGGGGCTTTCTGCCACTTGGAGTGTGTTGAAAGCAGGCGGACAGCTGCCAATTTAATTTCTGCTTGAGTGGGAACGTTTGGTTCTTCTGAAAGGTTATGAAGCGCTTTCATGAGGGCTATGGGATCACCTCATTCCCAAAGTGCTGAGGCTTTGCTTTTAAGTAAATCTTGAACAGTTCCCCCAAAATGTAAGAATGACAAGCCACAGATCCTTTAATGAAGTGTACCTATCACATAAACTTTTATTCCTAGTCCACAATCACCAGGTTATAATAAAAAAATTTAATTAGGCTCTCCATGGTCTTTCTTGACATCCACAGTGTGGCCAATATTTTCTTTCTTAGAGTGTCTTAGTGTTTATTGATGAAAGAGGAGAGCTGAAAGTGGGCCCCCAAACTGTTTCCACAGGACCAATTTCACATAAATAAAGGGCTCTGGACTCTAAAATTCCTTCCAACAATTAGGTAACTAGGTTCCAAATCTTCAGAAGTTGCTAGCAACCATCTAGCCTATCTAAATAGTAAAGGTTTCTTAAAGCAAACACCTAATAAGTGATTTTAATTTTTTTATTAGTTGCTCAATACAATACAATGATCTTGACATATCATGCATTTGATTCAAATTTTTAATAACTTAATTTGAAATAAAACAGCCTAGCCATCACATAGGTGCACACCCTATAGTCCCAGCTACTCAGGAGGTTGAGGCAGGAGGAACATTTGAGTCCACAAGTTTGAGAACAGCCTGGGAAATAGACTCCCCAACCCAACAAAAAAATAATAATAAAATAGTCCCAAAGGGGTGCGCATTAGGAGTGAGATGGATTTTTTTTTAAAGAATAGATTCAGCAGCTGTGATAAAACCAGAACAAACAAAAATCAGTGAGTGTTAGGAACTAAAGAAAAATTCCCCTTGAAGGAAAGAAGAATTTAAGAACATTTAAGAACATCTAGATTAAGTGTAATTAATCTTACTAACTAATTACAGTTTGAAAATAGCTGGAGGTACTTAATTTGGGATCAAAAAAGGTTGTATGATCAATTTAGAAGAAAAAAGGATGGTGATTAAAAGGTGAAGATAGAAATGTGGTCACAAGAAACAGGTAACAATTATAGTTCGTAATATTTAACTTGATTTTAAAGAAGGAAATGAAAGGCAGGCCTAACAAAATGGATTGTGTGCTTGCTTTCGTTGTCAGTCTGTATAATGAGCTTGTCTGTTCCCATTAGATATATATTTTTTTGTATCCCTAGCAAACAATTAGGGAAATGAGCTAGCCAGGCATGACAACAATAATCCTTTTAAAATATAAATATAATTTTAATACATAAAGGTAATCATCCACGCTGCAAAACATTTGGAAAAGAAAAAAAAATCTCCCTTAACATCATTACCATATCACATTTAATGTTTTATTTGGGGTGGTTTTCTACCTCTTTAAGTTGATGCATGTTTTATTACATTTACTCATTCATACAGCTGTGAACAAGATGAACTAAAAATATCCCTGCCCTCCTTGAGCTAACACTAATAGGGAAAGATAGCAAATAATTGAGTCAATTGGTAGTGTGTTTGAAGCTGATAAATAAAGCAGGGTGAGGCGGATGAGCCTGGTGAAGCGGGGTGATGATACGTGACTCTTGAACCAAGGCAGGGAGTAGGTGGAGTGTAAGCAGAGAGGATACCTGAGGAAGAAGGGCCAGGGCACAAAGGGAGCTTCCTGAACAGTCTGAGGAACTCCAAGAACTCATGAGCTTGCTCCAGGTCCAGTGGTCTAGCCCTTGGCAAGAGCCAGGTGGTAGGCAACCTCCTTGTGCATGTTTCTGTAGCCAGGTGCACCAGACACCAGGAGGCGCTGTCTTCATTTTCATCCTTTGACTCATTCTAATCGTTTCATCCTTCCATTTTTTTATTAAGAGTATGTCTCTCTACTTTGAGTTGAGCTTTGTGCATGGTGATAGGGGTTTAGTTTCATTTTGCTGCATATGGATTTCCAGTTTCCCCAGCACCATTTGTTGAAGAGGTTATCTTTTTGCCAATGTATGTTTTTGGCACCTTTGTCTAGTATAAGATAACTGTATTTATGTGGGTTTGTCTCTGTTTCTTCTATTTTGTTCCATTGGTCTACAAGTCTATTTTTTTTTTTCTGGCATTGGCTTTTATTTTTTATTTATTTATTTATTTTTTAATTTTATTTTTTTTATTGGTTGTTCACAACATTACAAAGCTCTTGACATATCATATTTCATACATTAGATTGAAGTGGGTTATGAACTCCCAATTTTACCTCAAATGCAGATTGCAGAATCACGAATCACTTCAGTTACAAGTCTATTTTGATGCCAATACCATGCCGTTTTTGTTACTATAGCTTTGTAGTATACTTTAAGGTCTGGTATTGTGATGCCTCCTGCTTCACAATTCTTGCTAAGGATTGCTTTAGCTATTATGGGTCTCTTACTTTTCCAAATGAATTTCATGATTGCTTTTCTAGTTCTATAAGGGATGACATTGGATTTTAATTGGAATCACATTAAATCTGTTTAGTACTTTGGGTAGTATGGCCGTTTTGACAACATTGATTCTGCCTGTCTAAAAGCATGGGAGATCTTTCCATCTTCTAAATTCTTCTTCAATTTCTTTCTTTAGAGTTCTGTAGTTTCCATTGTAGAGATCTTTCACCTCTCTTGTTAGATTGAATCCCAAGGGTTCTTTTTTTTTTCTTTTTTTGAAGCTAATGTGAATGGAGTAGTTTTCCTAATTTCACGTTTACAGGATTCATCACTGCTGTATAGAAATGCATTTGATTTATGGATATTGATTTTATATTCTGCTACTTTGCTAAATTCATTTATTAATTCTAAAGGTTTTCTGGTGGAATTTTTTGGATCCTTTAATTATAGAATCATGTTGCTGGCAAATAATGATAGTTTGAGTTCTTCTTTTCCTATTTGTGTCCATTTAATTTCCTTCATCTGTCTAATTGCTCTGACTAGAGTTTCAAGGACCATGTTGAATAAAAGTGGTGAAAGAGGGCATCCCTGTCTTGTTCCCATTTTTAGAGGGAATGCTTCCAGTTTTTCTCCATTTAGGATGATGTTGGCCACTCCTCAGTCTATACCCTAAAGACTTAAAAACAGCATATTACAGTAATGCAGCTACTTTAATGTTTATTGCAGCACAATTCATGATTGCTAAACTGTGAAACCAACCTAGATGCCCTTCAATAGGTGAATTGATAAAGAAACTGTGGTACATATACACAATTGAATGTTACTCAGCATTAAAAGAGAATAAAATTGTGGCATTTGCAGGTAAATGAATGGAGTTGGAGAATATCATGCTAAGTGAAGTAGGCCAATTTCCCAAAAAACCAAAGGCCAAATCTTATTTCTGACAAGTGGATGCTGACCCACAATGAAGAGGGGCATGGGAAGAACTTTGGGCCAAGGGGAGGGAGGGAAGGGGAGGGGGAATGGGGATAGGAAAGATGGTGGAATGAGATGGACATCATTACCCTAGGTACATATATGACTGCATATGCGATGTGACACTACATCATGTATAACTAAAGAAATGAAAAGTTGTGCTTCATTTGTGTACAATGAATCAAAATACATTCTGCTCTCATGTATAATTAGAATAAATAAAAAATTCAAATAGAAAACTATTGATCTACCAAAAAATAAAGAAAAAAAGAGTATGTTTTTCTATATTAGTTATTCTTAGGCATGTAAAATTTTCATAATAATTACCTAATAATAATTATAATTTTTAAGATTGGGGATTACTGGGTATGTGAAAACACTATTCATTTTAGTATTTTTCACCTTGCATGCAATTACTTTGTTGGATTTTTAAAATTCTTGTAATTTTTCAGTTGATTTTTTACCACTTATAGGCTTAAAATTTTACCATTTACAAGGCATGGTAATTTTATCATATTTTATAATTTTATCATAAAATTTGGGATATATATATATATATATATATATATATATATATATATATATCCCAAATTTTTGTTTTATGCCTGTTATGGTTTGGACATGAGGTATCCCCCAGAAGCACCTATGTTAATGCAAGACTATTCAGAGGTACAATGATTCAGTTATGAAAGCTGTAACCTAATCATTCCATCCTAGTTTGAATGGACTAACTGGTTGGTGACTCTGGGCAGGTGGGATGTAGCTAGAGGAGTGGGTCACTGGGGACATGTTTTGGAAGGGTTCTTCTTCCCAGAGGTGTGTCACCTCTATTTCTCTGCTTCTTTGCTGTCATGAAGGAAGAAGCTTCCCCACACTGTGTCCATCTTCCATGATGTTCTGCTTAACCTTGGGCCCAAAACAATAGAGTTGGTCCACCATGGACTAAGCCTCTGAAACCATGAGCCAAAATAAGCTTTTCTTCTTTAAGTTCTTCTTGTTGAGTATTTGGTCACAATAAGGAAAAGCTAACACAGATGCCTTCCTGTGATCATCCCAAACTATCTAAAATATCACATAATCGTTATAGTATTGGACTCCATGATTTCATTTGGATTCTCATAAAACCGTTTCTAGTACTTTACCATTAGTATTATGTTTCCTCTTGATTTAAACTACATAATATTCATCATCATGAGAAAGTATCTTTACATTCCCATTTTCATTCACAATGTTTTTAGGAATAGGTGCTGATGGTGATCAAAATCTTTTATTTTAATATGGATTCAGGGTATGATTTTAAACATTCAATTCATGGATGCAATGTGCTAATATTTTACCATACATTAAAACTCAGTTATCCGGGGCTGGGGATGTGGTTCAAGCTGTAGCGGGCTCACCTGGCATGTGTGCTGCCTGGGTTCGATCCTCAGCACCACATACAAACAAAGATGTTGTGTCCGCCAAAAACTAAAAAAATAAATATTTAAATTCTCTTTCTCTCTCTCTCTCTCTCTCTCTCTCTCTCTCTCTTAAAAAAACAAAAACAATAACAAAACTCATTTATCCTATCCTCCCTGTCTTGATCTGTTTTCTGCTGCTGTTAACAGAAAACCACAGACTGAGTCATTTATAGACTAGAAGTTAATTTGGCTCAGAGTTCTGGAGCCTACAAAGTCCAACATTGAGGGGATGTACCTGTTGAGGACATTCTTGCTGTACCAAAACAGGGTGAAAAGCACCAGAATGCACACAAGAGGGGCCACACTCATCATTTACAAGGACACCACTCTCAGAACAAAGGGTCTGCCCTCAGGACCCAATGATCCTGCACAGGTCCCACCTCTCGACACAGCTGCTTTGAGGATTAAGTTTCCAACAAATGAACTAGAGAGGGACACATTCAAACCATAGCCTCTTCCCAAAACATCACCGAGATGGTGTTTGGTCATGGAGGGAAGCCTCTGATATGGTTTTAGATGGTGTTCACTGATGTCATTCGTAAGCTGTTCACTTTTGTATTAATGATTCAGTTTTTTTGTGTGTGTGGGAAGCAGGAATTTGAGCAGCATATTAAATGAGTACAATGTTTTGTAGGACCCCAAAACAGTCAGCAGAAAACAGAAACAGCATAAGTGAAGGACATATCCATTGAATTAAAACAAAACCATTGTATTCAGAGAGGCCTGAGGAGAGACAGGAGACAAGGAAGCCGCCCCCTCTCTTGCTCTGCGGTGGTGTGAGATGTCAGATCTGAGGCATCTGTCCCTGCCACACTCTGATGGTGCAGAGCACTGGAGGGTGACAAAGCAGAGCCCTGGAGGATGGTGAAGCAGAACGACAAAATCTTGCGGTGGGTCCTGCTTGTGAAGATGAAGCACTGAAGCTACTCAGTGATCAGCTTGGGGTCTTTGATAAAAGGCTGGCCTTCCCTCTGTGTGTCTGCTGCCTCTGGCTCTCGTTGTAGACGTCAGTCATCATCTGTCATCACACATCTTGTAAATGTTTAACTTTGGGGCACTGCACCCTGAGCACACATGGAAATAGACGTCATCTGTGCAAGGTGCCTCCACCTGCAGCCCCAGCAGACAGACGCTGGGCTATGAGTTATGATTCTTCTAGCAACTCTACTAGAGTTTGCTAAAATTGCTTGCAGAATTCTGCCCTGGTGAGAGATGGAGGAAAGCTTTCTCCAAGGAAGTTTCTCCAGGGAGACATTTAGTTTGTTCTATGGTTATTTAATAGGTCAAAGAAAAAAAAAAAAGTTGCTTGCTGACGAAGAGGTTGAATAGGCGGTGAGGGTAAATTGGATTAATCCATCCATATTAGAGTGTTTTCTAATATGAACCAGGCCAGGCACCAGGCTAGACATGATTTTTTTTATTGGTTCTTTTTAGTTATACATGACAGTGGAATCCGTTTTGACATAATTATAAAAGCATGGAATAGATCTTGTTCTAATTCAGACCCCAATACCTCTCTTTGGCTTCCCTCCTCCCACTCCCTGCTCTCTTTCCTCTATTGATCTTTCTGCCATTTACCTGTAGTTATTATTTTTTAAATTGATTTCTTGTGGATGTACACGATGGTGAGCTTCACTGTGGTATATTCATATACGTGTATACAAAAGTTATGTCAGGAGGGTTGGGGTTGTGGCTCCATGGTACAACACTCTCCTAGCATGCACGAGGCCCTGGGTTCAATCTTCAGCACCATCTAAAAATAAATAAATAAAAATAAAGGTTAAAAATGTATATCAGATTCATTCCTATTTCTTTCTATTTCTATTTATTCCTATCCCTTTTCTATTTCTATTCCCCCTCCCTTCCCTTCATTCCCTTTTGTCTAATCCACTGACTTTCTATTCCCACCCCCTTATTGTGGGTTAGCTTCCACAGATCAGAGAGAACATTTGACCTTGGGTTTGGAGGTTTTGGCTTATTTCACTTAGCATGATAATCTCCAGATCCATTCACTTAGTGGCAAATGTCATAAAGTCTTTCTTTTTTATGGTTGAGTAATACTCCATTGTGTATATATACACCACAATTTCTTTATCTATTAATCTGTTGAAGGACACCTAGGTTAGCTCTAGAGCTTAGCTATTGTGAATTATACTGCTCTAAACATTAATGTGGCTGGGTCACTGTAGTATGCTGATTTTTTTATTCCTTTGGATACATACTAAAGAGAGGGATAATTGAGTCAAATGGTGCTTCCATTCCTAGAGTTTTGAGTAATCTCCATACTGCTTTCCACAGTGGTTGCACCCATTTGCATTCCCACCAATAATGTATGAGCAAAACTTTTCTGACACATCCTCACCCACATTTACCAACATTTAATGTTACTTATATTCTTGATAATTGCCATTCTGACTGGAGTGAGATGGAATTTCAGTGTAGTTTAAATATGCATTTCTCTCATTGCTAGAGATGTTGAACACTTTTTCATATATTTCTTGACTATTTGTATTTCTTTTTTTTCTGTGAAGGGTCTGTTCAGTTCCTCAGCCCATTTATTGACTAGGATATTTAGTTTTTTGTGTTAAGTCTTTTGAGATCTTGGTATATCTGGATATTAATGCCCTATCTGAGGAGCAGGTGGCAAAAATTTTCTCCCATTCTGTAGGCCCTCTCTTCATGCACTTAATTGTTTCCTTTGCTGTGAAGAAGTTTTTAGTTTGATACCATCTATTTATTGAGTCATGATTTTACTTCTTGTGCTTTTGGAGTCTTGTTGAGGAATTCAAATTCCTGAGCAAATATGTTGGACTGTTGGGCCTACATTTTCTTCTAGCAGGTGTAGGGTTTCTAGTCTAGTTTCTAATTCCTAGGTCTTTGATCCACTTAGAGTTGGGTTTTGTGAAGGATGAGAAATAGGGGTAAAATTTCATTTTGCTACATATGGATTTGTAGTTTCCCCAGCACCATTTATTGAAGAGGCTAAACTTTTCTCCAATGTGTTTTTAGCGCCCTTGTTTAGTATGAGATAACTGTATTTATGTTATCTTATGTTATGTGAGTTTGTCTCTGAGCCTTCTTTTCTATTCCAATGGTCTTCGTGCCTATTTTGGTACTAAAAGCGTGCTGATTTTTGTTACTATAACTCTATAGTATAATTTAAGGCCGGTATTATGGGCCTCCTGCTTAGGCTTGATTTTTAAAAAATCTAGACTCGGGGCTGGGACTGTGGCTCAGCGGTAGCACAATTGCCCAGCATATGTGCAGCACTGGGTTCAATTCTCAGCAACATGAATAAATAAATAAAATTCTGTCAACAACTAAAAAAAATTTTTAAATCTAGACTTAATTAATGAGGTAGGCAAGAATATTTAAGGTCCCTAATCTCCTTTTCCTATTTATACTTTTCCTTTCTCTGTACCTCAGGCTTCCAATGACTCACTGTATCTTAAGTTTTGGGTTTTGTTTTTATTTGTTTAGTATAGTGTGCCTGATAGTAATAGCAACAGTAACACTAACATCAACAGAAACAATAATTAACATTTATTGAAACTTTATGCCAGGCACTGTTGTGAGTGTTCCACTTGCATTAACTCATGCACCTTCCCAAGGACACCAGTGCTGTGATTATGGAAGATCATTAAGACACTTACTCAAGCTCACAAGGCTGGAAAGTATCAGAACCAGGACCTGAACTTGACCTCAGTTTTTCTAGTGAATAATCTATGAACCAACCCCCAGCAACCAGTGAGCTGCAAGCATCCACAAGTCTGCTTTGCAGAACGAGGACAGAGCAAGGGCTAGTTCAACCAGACAGGCATGGTGCTATTTTTATGTTTGTTGTCTGCAGTTAGCAAGTGACACACACAAAAAAGCAGTGAACCCAAAGCGAACAATAACAGTCAAAATTATAAATTAATGAAAAATAGGCTTTGTGAAAAAAAAAATTATTAGGAGTTTGGATTATTTGATCCAGGGAAACATAGGCAGAGGGGCCATCTCAGTGTTTTTAAGTTTACAAAGAGCTATGCTAAGGGGGATCAGCCTTTTCTACAAAGGGCATTTTGGAAGAAAGAGACATCTTTGCATAGACGCATTAGATGAGGTGTAAGGTGGTGTGTACTGACAAGTAAGACAACCACTGGGACACCTGTGTTGGGGACATGAGGGAATTCAGGAGATTTAGAGATAAGTGCATGAATTCCAGAGGGTTGCACTGCCATTCTGTCAAAAATTTGAACTAGTCAGTGTTTTACATGTGTTTTCTCTACAGACCCAGCAGTTAATTATTCCTCCATTCTTTTTACCTTTCTTTCTTCTGAGTACCTACTGTGTGAACTGAACAGGTATGAAGGAAAAGTGCAGCAGATGTGGATCTGGCCATCATGTAATTTACAGGGTAATGGGGAAAACAGAAAAATCAAACGGTCTTCAAATACACAGAAAACTGCCTGATAAGATAGCTTTGTGGGGCTGGGGCTGGGGCTTAGTGGTAGAGTGCTCACCTAGCATGCACGAGGCACTGGGTTCAACCCTCAGCACCACATAAATGTAAAATAAGATATAGTGTCCACCTAAAACTTAAGAATAAATATTTTTTAAAAAGATAGCATGGTGACTTCACCACCCCACACACACACAGGCACCCCTCTTCCTTTGCATTCAGCCATGCAGGTGACCCACTCCCATTTGTGGCCCCTGGGGAGGCAGGACAGAACAGAAAACCAGGGGTGGTTTCAAGTCTGGCTGCTTTTGCATAATAAAACCGAAAAACCCTCCAGAGATGACAATTCCCTAGGGTAAAGGAACTAGTTAGAATGGGTAATCCTGAAACTAGAAAGTGACTACATGAGGCTTGGGGGAAAGAGAGGGAAAAGATAGAGAGATCAGTGTTTCCTGGATAGACATGGCAAGAAGGGCAAGACCTTGAAAGCCTTCAGAATTCCAAGAGCAGAGGGGTCTGTGATCTGTAATCCATTTCCTGGACCCAAGGGAAGGCCATGAGAGTGCAGAGAGAGCAATTGCTTCAGGCAAAACAGCTCTTCTTTTATCTGGTATATAGGATGGATTTCTAGTGAACAATGGTTTCAAGGTTAAAGTGTGAAAACTGCTGTAGGAAATTATTTCTTAGATGACTTTACTCTGAGCTAAATGGACCCAGGACTTTTTCACCTCACCCATATGTGCACACCCCACCAGCCCTCAGTCTTATGTGCTCCTGTGCATCCAGTGCCCAGTTTATCCCTCCCAGAGTTAATGAATGCACAAACACTGCTGTTCACTGCACAATACACACACTCTTGTGAGTCCTTTTACCCCAGACCCTTCCTCTTATTTTTCTTAGCCTTTCAACATTTTTCCTTCTTCATTTTGGTTCTGCCTGTTTGCCTACATTGTATTGATGCATTCTACCTAGATATCTTCAAATATTAGCTGATGTGGTTATTGTCATAGAATGATTTACATTTTAAGAACAGTGATTTTTTGAGATAATTAGTATAGGATTAATAGAAATCATTTTTGAATGCTTTTTTTTAAAAAAACCAGGTGTCAGGTTAAATTGTATTACCTGTCACTCTAACAAAATACCTGACACAGGCTACTTATGAAATAAAGAAAGATTTATTTGGACTCCAGATTCTGGAGGTTACTGCCCAGATAGGATGGCTCCATTGATTTGGGCCTCTGGTGAGTACAGTATTATGGTAGAAGCACATTTCAGATTGAGTGGTCACATCTAGAGTTAGAAAGCAGAAAGAGAGAAAGGGCCAGCTACATTTTAAATTCCTTCCAAGGGTACACCCCCTATGACCTAAGACCTCCCACAAGGTACCACCTTTTAAAGATCCTTATGTCACAGTAGTGCTACCCTGGGGACCAAGCCTCTAACATGTGACCTTTGAAAGACACTCTCTCAAATCATAGCAAAGAAATAATCTCATTTCATTCTCATAGTACACTATATGGGACAGGCATTATTATTGGCTAAATAGATATTAGGTAATTTGCTCAAGTTCACCCAACTAAAATAATTGCAGAGGCAAAATTTTAACCCAAGCAATTTGACTCCAAGATCCTAACCACAGTGGATCTTGCCTCTAAGAAAATGGAGCTTATTCACTCATTTAATCATATTTACTGACATTTATATAAGTATAGCACTAATTTAGGAACATTTTTATCAACACAGTCTGGTCATTGTTATCTTTCTTTTTTTAAAAATACCTTTATTTTATTTGTTTATTTTTATGTGGTGCTGGGGATCGAACCCAGTGCTTCACACATGCTAGGCAAGCACTCTACCACTGAGCCACAACCCTAAGCCCTGATCATTACTATCTTTCAATCAATCATGACCTCTAATAAATTCTTGTAACTACTAAAACATACAATTAATGAGAAAGTTGTATATCTTTCTTAAGAACGAATAGTGACCTGGAAGAATTTAAATTGTCCATTTGTATAAGTTTTCAGTATATTTATGATTCAATGATCTATATACAATGGACTAAGAACATACAAAGTATGTATTTTGTACTTTTTCTTTAGCCCAAGATTCTCTATGCTTATTATTTAAAATTTATACTAAATTTTAACCAGAAATAAATAGAATAACTAACTCAATATATTTGTGGAGCTTTTCTGTGAATTCTTTCTTCATTTTCGCTTCCCATTGAGAATCATCAAAACCAGGGTATTCAGTAGAATGAATCAGGTGTCACTTTACTGTGTTCATATATGAATACACCACCAGTGTAAATCCACAACATGAACAACTACAAGAATGGGTAGTTATTCTCCATGTATGTATAATATGTCAAAATACACACTACTGTCATGTATACCTAAAAAGAACAAATTTTTTTAAAACGTCAAAAACCAAACAAAACAGGGTCTGCTTTTGACATTGGGTGAATCTTAGTCTGGGTAATACTTCTCAAGTTGGTCAGTATTTGTGAATTAGTATGTATACACATGTATACTTACAGAGAAAAACACATTTGATGTATACTAAAGGAAGAACTAGGGAATGTGGGAGTCACCCAATGTTTTAACACATTTCTAGTGTGTGGGACCCTTACTGAAGTAACAGGTACAAGGCAAAGTGGAAAACCGGTTCAGTTACTTGTCCGATTCAAATCTCAAGCACCCATTTCATCTCAAATACGTGTCTACTTTAGAAAGAGAGAGTTGGGGAGATACACAATACACAGTTTGAATCTTCAAGACCAGCTGGACAGACAGACAGTTCATTCCATTGCTTCTCAGAAGAACATGCTAGGCCTCTTCTTAGTGATGAAGTTAGAATACAATTAAATATGAGGCTGCAATGTCATAATGTTTTCTAGTTGACAAAATATTGTCACATATACAATTTCACGTAGGCACAAAGCCAAGACTAAGTGGTTGTCCTAAGGGATGAAGAGATGACAAAAGCAGACCTTTGCCTTGGCAGTTAATTCTGAGAGTGTACTCTGGGCTCAGAACATACATTTATTATTTTTAAAATTAAAATTTAAAAAAGATGATAAGAACAGAGTCTCCTTGCAAAGCTGCATCCTTTCTCTAAATCCAGGGCTCTTTCTAAAATATACCGCAGATATTCACTGTGTTGGGCTACTGCTTTCAAAAAATTGTTTTATAGATTCTTTTCTTGTAGTTTTTAAAAATGTCCTTTTATGAGCAGAACTGTAAGACCAAAGATTCTTACCCTGGGATTTGTGGAATTACAGTAGATCTGTGCAGGGAGGCCTTAGGGGCTCTGTCCCCCTTTTCACATCAAGTGCAAAGTATACTATGCAAAAGCAGAGCATATGTAGGGAAGAATATGTTTGATGAAATAACCAGTGATTTTTCAAAACATTGCTAAAGAATCTGTGGACCTCTATTTCAAAAAAGATAAAAGCATTACATTAAATATCCCCAAGTAAGACTCCACATTTCTAATTGGATAATGGGCTTCATAATTAAGAGTAAGTGACATGGTCATGCCATGAAAACAATATATTCTGAATGTACTTAGGACACCATTTGGCCTAAGTATCATTACTTTGTTTCCTGTATCATTAGTTGCCAGAGGGATTGCTTTTCTATTTCTCCTAATATTTTAAGGAGAAGAATCTCTTCAATCAATTCTGAAATTTTACAACTTGGCCTTTTTCAAAAGTGGAATTTAGAAGATAATTTTTTTTTTGATTAGGCTCAAAGCTGCAACCTAGAACTTAAAAGCACAGGCTCTACAGTCATACAATTTGACTTTTAATTTTGGCTATAGAACTTATTAACTGTAGGCTTGATGTGGTGGTGCCCACCTGTAATCCCAGGAACTCAGGAGGCTGAGTCAGGAAGATCACATGTTTAAGGCCAGCCTCAGCTATTTATAAAGATATTGTCTTAAAATAAAAAGGTCTAGGGATGTAGCTTAGGGGTAAAGCAACCTTAGGTTCAATACCCAGTACTGCAAAGCAAATAAACAAACATGAACAAAAACTTATTAAATGTATAAATGTTCACTTCACCTCTATGCTTAAGTATCCTTTCAAAAAAAAAAAAAAAGAAGAAGGATTTCAATCCTCACTTCATAGATATATTCAGCTTCCATTGTGGTTGCAAAAAAATGATGGCAATTTGACAGGATAAAACAATAAACCAGTTCTGGGCCTGCCCCATGCCACCACAGTCTGGAGTTCCAGGGGAGAGCCACCCCCCACCCCTGCAGAGGGCCACTCTGCGTCCATGTGGAGAGCCACCCTGCTGGGGGTCCTTATTCACCAAAACGTGGCTCTGCAGCCCAATATCAGGAAACATATAGGCTTGAGGCTGCCACTGCCATGAAACTGGGATATCGCTGCTTCTATCAAGAGACAACAATAAGGACCTGGTAAGATGTCACCAAGGTCCCTGTGGCCTGGCTGCACCAGAGGTTTCTCTACTAGAGGTGCTAACAGTTATGCTGTTGCTGAGGTAACAGGGAGTCTTGCATGGGGATGCCTATCTCTTGTTTCTCCTACTAACAGCCAACTTCTAATGATTACCCTCTCATTAGTCATATAACCTAATACTCCATATTCTCACATCCTACCTCATAAACAACTCAGCCAACCCCTCAGGCAACCTCTTCCACCACCATTATGCAAACCTATTGAACTATATGGTTGAAGATAACCAAACTCATAATTTCTAAATAGTGACAAAACTATAAATGTAAAAATGGAAGCTAACAGATATATGGCTTCACGTTGGGTACATTGAGTGCTATAATATAGATCTCTCCCTTAAAAGTGAGGTATTGCTAACTTGTAGGCATACTATAAGACAATAAGCAGAAGCTGTAATACCTCAGATCTATACTGCTAGAGAGGAAGACATAGACATCATGAAAAAACAAGGGAGGAAAGTGCCCCAAACAAATCAAGACACTACAACAATAGAATCCATAGATGGTGAAGGATGAAATGTCAGGGAAGGAGTTCAGAATATACATAACTAAAATTATTTGGGAGTTAAAGAATGACCTAAGTGAGCAGATACAGGCAAAAATCAATCACACCAAGAAAGAGATAAGAGAGCAAATACAGGTTGCAAGAGATTACTTCAAGAAAGAGATAAAGATGCTGGGAAAAAAAAACAGAAATACTTGAAATGAAAGAAACAATAAGCCAATTTAAAAAACTCAATAGATAACATTACCAACAGACTAATCCACTTGGAAGACAGGACCTCAGAAAATGAAGACAAAATATACAATCTTGAAAATAAAGTTGACCTCACAGTGAAAATGGTAAAAAATCAAGAACAGAATATCCAAGAATTATGGATACCATCAAAAGACCAAATTTAAGATTTATTGGGATAGAGGAAGGTTGAGAGATTCAAACCAAAGGAATGCAAGGAATGCACAATCTCTTCAATGAAATAATATCAGAAAATTTCCCAAGCATGAAGAATAAATTGGAAAATCAAACACAAGAAGACTCTAGGACCCCAACTGTACAAAATTACAAAAGATCTACACCAAGGCACATTATAATGAAAATGCCTACCATACAGAATAAGGATAACATTTTAAAGGTTGCAAGAGAGAAAAATCAGATTACCTATAAGGGAAGACCAATTCGAATCTCAGTAGGTTTTCCAACCCAGACTCTCAAAGCCATGAAATCCTGGAACAACATATACCAAGCTCTAAAAGATAGTGGATGCCAACCAAGAATCCTATATCCAGCAAAATTAAGCTTCAGATTTGATGATGAAATAAAGATGTTCTATGATAAACAAAAGTCAAAGAATTTACAGCAAAAAAAGCCTACACTAAAGAACATTCTTGGCAAAATATTCCATGAGGAGGAAATGAAAAACAATGAAAATCTCCAAAGGGAAGAACTACAATAAAGGAAAAGACAATCAAAGGAGAAACCAAGTCCAGCTAAATACCAACAATAAACAAAAATGACTGGTAATAGAAATCATATCTCAATAAAAACCCTAAATGTTAATGGCCTAAAATCACCATCAAACAACTTAGGCGGGTAGATTGGGTTAAAAAACAACAACAATATGCTGCCTTTAAAGAGACCCATCTCATAGGAAAAAACACCCACAGACTGAAGGTGAAAGGTTGGGATAAAATACACCATTCACATGTCTATATAAGCAAGCAGGGATTTCCATCCTCATATCAAATAAAGTAGACTTCAAGCTAAAGTTAATCAAAAGGGATACAGATGGACATTTCATACTGCTTAAGGGGACCATACATCAACAAGACATAACAGTTTTAAATATATATGCCCCAAACAATGGAGTACCTACTTCCATCAATCAAACTCTTCTCAAGTTCAATATTCAAATAGATCACAACACAATAATTCTGGGTGACTTTAACAAACCTCTTTCATCACTAGATAGATCTACAAACAAAAACTAAACAAAGAAACTGTAGAACTCAATAACTTAGACTTAACCAACATATATAGAATATTTCATCCTTCAATGACAGAATACATTTTCTTCTCAGCAGTGCATGGATCCTTCTCTAAAATAGACCATATGTTATACCACAAAGCAAATCTTAGTAAATACAAAAAATTAGAGATTATAATCTGCATTCTATCAGAACTCAATGGAATGAAATTAGAAATCAATGATGAAATAAAAAAATAAAAGCTACTCTAACATTTGGAGGCTAAATAATATGGTATTGAATGAACAATGGGTCACAAAAGATATCAAGGAGGAGACTAAAAAATTCTTAGAAGTAAATGAGAATACTGATACAATACATCAAAATCTCTGGGACACTATGAAGGCAGTGTTAAGAGGAAAGTTCATTGCATGGAGTTCATTCCTTCAAAGAAGAAAAAGTCAACAAATAAATGACCTCACACCATATCTCAAAGCCCAAGAAAGAGAAGAACAAATCAACCCCAAAGTAGTAGGAGACAGGAAATAATTAAAATCAAAGCTGAAATCAATGAAATTGAAACAAAAGAAACAATTGAAAAAATTGACAAAACAAAAAGTTGGTTCTTTGAAAAACAATAAATAAAACTGATAAACCATTAGACATGGTAACAAAGAGAAAGAGAGAGAAAACTCAAATTACTAGCATCCATGATGAAAAAGGAAATATTATGATGGACACTACAGAAATACAGAAGATAATTAGAAATTATTTTGAGAATTTGTACTCCAATAAAATAGAAAATATCAAAAGCATCAACAAATTTCTGGAGGCATATGATATGCCTGAACTAAATCAGGATCATATGCACAATTTAAACAGATCAAATTCAAGCAAGGAAATAGAGGATACCATCAGAAGCCTACCCACCAAGAAAAGCCCAGAACCAGATGGATACACAAGTGAGTTCTACAAGACCTTTAAAGAAGAACTAACACCAATACATCTCAAATTATTTAATAAAATAGAAAAAGAAGGAACTTACAAACACATTGTATGAAGCCAATATGACCCTGATTTCAAAACCAAAGACATATCAAAGAAAGAAAATTTCAGACCAATAACTCTAATGAACATAGATGTAAAAATTCTCAATAAAATTCTGGCAAATCAAATACAAAAACATATCAAAAAGATAGTGCGTCATGTTGAAGTAGAGTTCATCCCAGGAAAGCAAGTTTGGTTCAACATATGGAAATTAATATATGTAATCCATCACATCAATAGACTCAAAGATAAAAATCATATGATCATCTCAAAAAATACTGAGAAAGCATTTGATAAAATACAGCATCCTTCATATTCAAAATGCTAGAAAAACTAGGGACAACAGGAACATACCTCAACATTGTAAAGGATACCTATGCTAAGCCCCAGGCCAACATTATTCTTAATGGAGTTAAACTGAAAGCAGTCCCCCTAAAAACTGGAGCAAGACAGGGATGCCCTCTGTCACCACTTCTATTTAACATAGTTCTTGAAACTCTAGCCAGAGCAATCAGACAGACAAAAGAAATTAAAGGGATACAGATAGGAAAAGAAGAACTCAAATTATCACTATTTGCAAATGATGATTCTATGCCTAGAAGACCCAAAATATTCCACCAGAAATCTCCTAGAACTAATAAATGAATTCAGCAAAGTAGCTGGATATAAAATCAACACCCATAAATCAAAGGCATTTCTGTATGTTAGTGACAAATCCACTCAAAGCAAAACTAGGAAAACTACTCCATTTGCAATAGCCTCAAAAAATAAAGTACTTTGGAGTAAATTTAAAAAAAGAGGTGAAAAGGGCTGGGGATGTGGCTCAAGCTGTAGCGAGCTCGCCTGGCATGCGTGCGGCCCGGGTTCGATCCTCAGCACCACATACAAACAAAGATGTTGTGTCTGCCGAGAACTAAAAAATAAATATTAATTTTTTTTAAAAAAAAGAGGTGAAAGACTTCTACAATGAGAATCATAACATACTAAAGAAAGAAATTAAAGAAGACCTTAGAAGATGGAAAGATCTACCTTGTTTTGAAGAGGTAGAATTAATATTGTCAAAATGACCATACTACCAAAAGCACTATACAGATTGAATGCAATTCCAATCAAAATCCCAATAGCATTCCTTATAAAATAGAAAAAGCAATCATGAAATTCATCTGGAAAAATAAGAGACCAAAAATAGCCAAAGCAATTCTTAGCAAGAAGTGTGAAGTAGGTGGCATCATTACTCCAGACCTAAAAACTGTACTACAGAGCAATAGTAACAAAAACAGCATGGTACTGGCACCAAAATAGACCTGAGGATCATGGTACAGAATAGAGGACAGAGTCTAACCCACATAACTTTAGTTATCTTATATTAGAGAAAGACACCAAAAATGTATATTGGAGAAAAGATAGCCTCTTCTACAAATGGTGCTGGGAAAACTGGAAATCCACATGTAACAAAATGAAATTAAACATCTATCTTTCACCATGCACAAAACTCAACTCAATGTGGATCAAAGACCTAAGAATTAAACCAGAAACCTTGCATCTAGTGGAAGAAAAAGTAGGTCAAAATCTCCATCATGTTGGATTAGGCCCCAAATTTCTTAATAAAACTCCTGTAGCACAAGAATTAAAGCCAAGTATCAATAAATGGGATGGATTCAAACTAGAAAGCTTCTTCTCAGCAAAAGAAACAATCGGTGAGCTGAATAGAGAGCCTACAGAATGGGAGCAATCTTTACCACAAGAATATCAGTTAGAGCACTAATCTCTAGGATATGTGAAGCACTCAAAATCCTTAACACAAAAAAAACAAATAATCCAATCAATAAATGGGCCAAGGAACTGAACAGACACTTCTCCCGGAAGAGGATATACAATCAATTAACAAACATATGAAAAAATGTTCAACATCTCTAGCAAATAGAGAAATGCAAATCAAAACTACTCTAAGATTTCATCTCACTCCAGTCAGAATGGCAGCTATCAAGAATACAAACAACAATAAATGTTGGCGAGGATGTGGAGAAAAAGTCACACTCAGACATTGCTGGTGGGACTGCAAATTGGTGCAGCCAACCTGGAAAGCAGTATGGAGATTCCTTGGAAAACTGGGAATGGAACCATCATTTGATCCAGCTATCCCACTCCTATGTCTCTACCCAAAGGACATAAAAAATACAGGGACACAGCAAAATCAATGTTTATAGCAGCACAATTCACAATAGCTAAATATTGGAGCCAACCTAGATGTCCTTCAGTAGATGAATGGATAGGGTATATAAACACAATGGAACATTACTCAGCATTAAAAGAGAATAAAATCGTGGCATTTGCAGGTAAATAGATGAAGTTGGAGAATATAATGCTAAGTGAAGCAAGCCAATCCCACAAAACCAAAGTCTGAATGTTTTCTTTGATATCTGGATGCTGACTCATAATGTCAAGGGTGGGTGAGTGGAGCATGGGAGGAATGGAGGAACTTCAGAGAGGGCAAACTGGAGGGAGGGAAAGGAGGGGGTAATGGGGTAGGAATGATGTGGAATGAGTTAGACCTCATTACCCTAAGTACATGAATAAGACACGAATAGTGTGAAAATACTTTGTGTACAACCAGTGTCTTGAAAAATTGTGCTCTGTATGTGTAATATGAAATGAATTGCATTCTGCCATCATGTGTAACAAATTAGAATAAATGAAAATAAATAAATAAATACATAGGGTGGGGCTCACAGTTCTGGAGGCCAAAAGTCTGAAAGAGATATGGAGAGTGGGCAGGGTTCTGTTCCCTCCAGAGGCAGGGGATTCTTATTTCCTTCCAGATTCTGGTGGTAATCAGGTATCCCAGTCTTGGTCTCTGTGGTCCCCTGCCTTCCACTATCTGCCTGTGTCAAATCTCCTTATTCCTCCCTCTCATTAGGCACTTGTGATTATATTTAGGTTCTTCCCTATTAATCCAGTATAAGCGTCCCACCTCAAGATCTTTAACACAATCCCATTTGCAAACAGTTTTTCTCCACATAAGGTAACATTAATGAGTTTCTGGATGGGGGCTCACTGTCTTTGGCCATTATCCAGCCTTCTACAACAGGCCTGTTCTGTGGAGCCCGGAAATGGTTGGCACCTACCCCAATGTCTGGGACTCCTATACGAGCACTTTCTGAGTGTGAGAGTTACTATTACAGCTACTTGGGGCGGATGTGGTCAGCAGCAGTGGTGCCAGACTTCCTTTGAAATCATCAAAGTGAGGCTCCTTCTTTATTTTCAAAATTTTCTCAAAATTAGCAGTGATGCCAACAGGAACCAGATGAAGCAAATCACATGATCTGTCTCCTTTTTCCAACCACTTCTGCAGAGGTGGAGTCTGACTAAGACCTTCAAAGAGAAAACAAGTCTCAAAACACAGTCTAGGGTCAATACGTCCTCTTTTCCCGTCAAGACACAGGACATCTCAAGGGAGAAGGAATGGATGAGAAATAATAGTTTGTACTCAGAATTTTAATCACCCGAATTTACTTTCCTTCTTAGAGCTCTAATTTCAAATTAGCATAGCAGTATGAGAGTTTTGATGATTTTTTTCAATTTTAATTTTTTAAAGAGAGTAATGAAGTATACCTAAATGTACAAACCATATAAAACAAATATTGATTTGTATATATAATAAACATATAATTCATAATATATTGATAAAATGTACTATACACACAAATGTATACACATATATTTCTCTTTGAGATATAAATTTTATAAAATATATTCAAAAATTCAGAAAATAGTCACTGAATATCTATTATGCATCAAATCTCCTTCGGGACCTGGAAAGAGCTATGAGCAAAACAGATAAATCCTTGTTCTTGCTCAAATCTTCATATTTTAGTAGAGAGAAAGAAAGAGAATGAATCAATATATAAATAAGCATCTCCATTATGGTGGGTGGGGGAGAAACAGGCTGATTTCCTTCTTTTTTCTTCTTCTTCTTCAGTACAGGGACTTGAACCCAGGGGTGCTCTGCCACTGATCTACATCCACAGCCCTTTTTTTAAAATTTTTATTTTGAGACAGGATCTCACTTAATTGCTGAGGCTAGCCTCAGAATGCAATCCTCCTGTCTCAGACTCCCTATTTGCTGGGATTACAGGCACCGTGAGAAGGCAGTTTCTTGTAGGATGGCAACTAGTGCAGGATCAAGTCCTGCAGATCAACAGAACATTTCCCCAGGAAGGTGAAACTGTCTAGCATGTCAGGTGTTTAGTTGTTGTGGTGGTTGTTTTTAGTAGAACACAAAATAATGGTATGACTGAAGTTGATGATGACTTAGAGTTACCGAAATACACACAAATATCTTCCTATTGGTGGGGTGGTTGTTTATTTTCAAGGCAAATTAAATTAGAAATAATATGCTTCCTATTTAAATTAGATCAAGTCCAAAACTAATAAATACCACTCCCTATTCTTGGGCGGCAGGGAACTTTAGAATCTTTCCAGTGCCCTTCAGAGGTTGAGCACTACTCCTGGGACCATGTCAAGCCTGTTCTAACCTAGACCACCCTCCCACAGCCATTGCTCTATCGCTTTGGCAGAGTGGAAGAAGAACTTCATATCTAGCTTGCTTTACCAACTTTCTTGAGTCTCTACCCTAGGCTCTCCAAAGGTCCTGGGGGTCTTCACTCTGGGCCCATCCTCTGCACTTTTCGGAGCTTAACTGGCCTCAGCTGAGCTGAGGACTCCCTCCTCAAAATATGACCCTGCCAAGAAGGAACACCTCCTAGCTACTCAAAGAAACTTGATCTTCAAGTGCACCTTGAGCTTAGACCTCAACCAAGTGTTTCATTTGTCTTTTCCACCTCCTAAGAACAAAGAATTTTGAGTCTCTATTCTCCAGAATACAAAGGACCTTTATCTAGTACTCAAAAGGGGAAGGTTCAGGAATATAAGAGATCCAGCAACATACCAAAGGGAATTAATTTGGCAACTATCATCTCGCCACATGTATCTGAGCTATGGCAGAGTCCTGGTTTTCTTCTCTAGCAGAAAGGGGATAATTTCTTTTTATATTGTATATATTACTGATATGAGCCTTTATTTTCTTTATTTCCACATCACACCCTATTAGTTAGTTGGGTGCTTGCAAAACATTTTCATTTGCTTAGAAAAAGTTGTGATTATGATGTTCCTGCTTACATGTCATTAAAAGATACATGCGAGAAAGAGTGGTAATATAAAAATTTACATCAAATGTAAGTATTTACCAAAATATTTTCATGACAGAAAATTACCATTTCAACTCTCTTATAGTATATAGGTAAAACACAATGGTGCAATCAGTAAAAAATGATTAATAGGCAACATTTCCTTTATTCCTATACTAGCAACTTATTTAGTTTTTCAAAAATGCATATAATTTGTTAGTGTCTCTCCTAAGAAGTTTTGTTTTCATGGAATCAACTTCAGAATCAAAAGGATCTTTACGTTTTTTGTTTTAATTTTCCAATCTAATGGGAGAAATTGGGGGTCAGGGAATTTAAATGGCTTTCCCAAGCTCACTCAGAAATCAGGACCTTTTGTGTCTTCAGGCAAATCTTGATAGTATACTGTGCTGCCTCTTAGGCCAGGTTTAAAATTTTATTTCTAAGCAACGGTTATTTAAGGCATGTGTGAATAAACCTGCTGAAATAGTAATGGGGAAAAAGAAACTTAAAACATGGACAGAATGCAATTTACTAGCGTCCTTTGCCAGCCAACCATTGTTCCACTGACAGGAACTTCTTCAGAAATGCAGTTAATTGTCATTCTGAGACATATTCCAGGGCCGTGTGAGTTACAAAAGATATGATCAGCATTTAGTGGTTTTTCTTTTTCAGGTAGCCTATAGTAAAATAAAGTGTCATTTTTCACATACATAAAAATAAACTAGATTGAGTGGTTTGATGTTTCCATCCACTTTCAAAAATAATCAGTGGGGCAGTTCTGAAGATGGAGGCATGAACAGTGTATTACAGCATCCTTATTTATGGGAGAATTGTCAGTACATCCGATAATGTGACCCAGAGAGTGTAAACTGACCAAAAGAGAGAAAGGAGCCAGCAGGGAAGGAAGAAAAGGAAGGAAAGGATTTGGGGTATAAAGGGGGAGGTACTTTAAGGAGCCAGAGAAGGTGCTGGACGGTAAGGTTATGAAGTGGAAATCAGACGTCCAGAAGCTTGTAAATTTTGTATATGCAACACTAACCCGTATGTAGCAGGAAAGGGAAGGGTTCAGCCGGGAAGTTGTTTACTGACAAAGGAATGACAGTCTGAAGGCCAGATGCATCTTTTCTGCCCTAGCCAATCCTTTTTCTGTTTGCCCAAGAGTTGAAGGAAAACCTCTGTGTATGAAGGACCTGGGAAGGAGCATTGAAGAGCACAAGGAGGGCAGCAGGCAGTAGGGAAAGATGCCTAGTGTAAGGACACATGGCCTCTGAAGCAGCTGGGGGGACAGTCCTGGCAAAAGCCCTGCTCTTACTAATGAAATATCCCTGGACCCTCCCAGAAAATGCAGAAGTGAGCAGGGCCTCTTAGCATGGAGCTGTGCACTCAGAATTCCTGGCTTCAAGCCCTGTCTCCATCGCTTCCTAGCTGGGAGAGTTTGGGCTCCCTTTTCTCCACATCCTCCATGGAACTGACCTGTTCTAAAGTGGCCATTCTTACTGGGGTAAGGTGAGGCTCACTGTGGTTCTGACTTGTGTTTTCCTGATGATTAGTGATGTTGGACATTTTTTTTCATGTACTAGTCAATCATGTGTATGTCTTCTTTTGAGAAATATTAGTGTAGGTCTACTACCCATTTAAAAATTGCATTATTTGTTTTCTGTTACTGAGTATTTAATTCCTAAATATTTTGAATTCTGATCCCTTGTCAGATGGGTAGCTTGCATATGCTCTCTCCCATTCTGAAGACTGTTTCCTTTTCTGTGCAGAAGGATTTTAGTTTGATATAATCCAACTTTGTCTATTTGTCCTTTTTTTTTTTTTAACCTATGTTGTTCGGGTCTTGGCCAAAATACTCTTGTCAACTTCATAGTCCTGAAGTATTTGTCTTGTTTTCTTCTAGATGTTTCAGAGTTTCTGGTCTCACATTCAGGTCTTTAATTCATTTATTTTGGTTTTTATAACCGGTGAGATAGTTTCATTCTTCTGTATGTGCATATCCAATTTTCTCAGCACCACTGGTGGAAAAGATTTTTTTTTTCTCCAATGTGTTTTCTCAACACCTCCAATGAAAATCTGTTGGCTGTAGATGTAAATGTTTACTTTGAGGATCTCTATTCTTTTTCATTAGCCCATGTGTCTGTTTTATGTCAATACCATGCTGTTTTGATTACTACAGCTTGTATTTTGAGTCAGACCATATAATGTTCCTGCTCTGTTTTTTTTTTTTTCTTTGTGTGTGTGTGTGTGTGTGTGTGCTCAAGATTGCTTTGGTTATTTGGGGTCTTTTTTACTTCTATATGAGCTTTAGGATTGCTTTTTTTTTAGGTCTGTGAAGAATGTCATTGGTATTTTGATAAGGATTGCATTAAATCTGTACATGGGTTTAGGTTATATGGAAATTTTAACAACATTGACTCCTCCAGTCCATGAACATGGGATGCCTTTCCAATTTGGGTGTCCTCTTCAAATTTTCTCAACAGTATTTTATAGTTTTCATTATAGAGATCACCTATGTCATTGGTTAAATTCACTCCTAGGTATTTTAATTTTTTTTCTACCTATCCTACATAGGATTGCTTTCTTGATTTCCTTTCCAGATAATTCACTCCAAGGTATTTAATTTTTTTTCTAGCTATCATAAATGGGATACAGATAATTTGCTATTGATGTATAACAATATTACTGATTTTTGTGTGTTGATTTTGCATACTGCAACTTTACTGAATTCATTTATTTGTTCTAATGGAGTTTCAGTGGAGTCTTTGGAATTTTCTGCATATAAGATCATGTAACAGGGCGGGGGATGTGGCTCAAGCAGTAGTGTGCTCGCCTGGCATGCGTGCGGCCCAGGTTTAATCCTCAGCACCACATACAAACAAAGATGTTGTGTCTGCCGAAAACTGAAAAATAAATATTAAAAGAATTCTCTCTCTCTTTCTTTCTCTCTCTCTCTCAAAAAAAAAAAAAAAGATCACGTAACAGGCAAATGATGACAATCTTTCTGTTTTTCAACTTGGATGCCATTTAATTTTTATCTTTGGCAAGAATTTTCAAAACAATGTTGAATAAACATGAAGGTGGGCACCTTTGTCTTGTTCCAGATCTTGAAAAAAAGATTTCAGTTTTCCCATTTTGGTATAATTTCCTGTTGCCTTTTTATATACGGTCTTTTGGTGGAGGGGGATGGGATCATGAACCAAAATATATTTCCATGCATGCATGAGTTTGTTGGGATAAACCCAACTCCTATTTATAGTCATAAAGCTATAATCATCATCATCATCATCATCATCATCATTATCTTACAATGGGTTTTTAGATTTAGTTTGCTGGTATTTTGAGGATTCTGCACCCTGTTCATCAAGCCTATTGGCCTGGAGTTTGCATGTGTGTGTGTGTGTGTGTGTGTGTGTGTGTGTGTGTGTGTGTTTGTATGAATAGGAATTGAACCAGGGCCTCCTGCATATTAGGCAAGTATTCTATGTCTCAGCTGCACCCTGCAGTCCTTTTTATTTTATTTTGAGGCAGATCTCACTAAGGCACCAACCTTGGTATGAAACTTATGATCCTCCTACCTCTGCTTCCCAAATAGCTGGGTTACAGGTGTGTGGTCCCATACCTTAGCTGTAGTTTTCTTGTTTTTGTTGTTGTTGTGTCCCTTTGTGGTTTTGTGTAATACTGGCCTCATAGAATACATTTGAAAAATTTTCTTTTTCAATGTTTTGCAATAACTTAAGTTGTTAAGTTTGGTTGTTGTTTTAACTTTTATGGCATGGTCTGGCCATGTTGCACAGGCTGGTCTTAAACTTGTGGCTTATGTGATCCTCCCACCTCAGCTTCCTGAGTATCTGGGACTATAGGACTATAGGCATACACTACCACATCTGGCTCTGGAATAATTTGGAAAAAATCAATATTAGCTCATCTTTAAACGTTTGACAAAAACCAGCAGTGAGGCTATGAGGTCTTGAGCTTTTCTTTAATGGAAGGAAAGATTTAAAACTATGATTCATTCTTATTGTTTACTATTGGTCTGTTCCAGTGTTCTACTTCTTCATGATTCAATCTTGGTAAGGTATATGTATCCAAGAATTTTTCCATTTCTTCTAGGTAATCAAATTTGTTAGCATATAGTTTTTCATAATACTCTCAAATAATCCTTTATATGTCTGTGGTATCATTTTTAAAGTATCCCATTTTATCTCTGATTTTTTTTTTGATACTTCTCTCTCTTTTTCTTAGTCTAGTTTAGGGTGTTTTCAATTTTTTTTTTTGGATTTTTGAAGAACCAGCTCTTTGTTTCATTGATATTTCATTTTTTAAACTCCCTTTTTCATTTATTTCTACTCTGATCTTTACTCTTTCATTTTACTAATTTTGGGTTTGGTTTCTGTTTCATTTTTCTAGTTACTTGACATGCAGTAATAGGATGTTTATTTTGTATCTTTTTCTACTTTTAGATGTAGTTGATTTTATAAGCTTACCTCTTAGTCGTATTTGCTGTAACCAATAGGATTTTGAAGGTTGTACTTCTATTTTCTTTTGTTTCAAGAAATTTTTTCACTTACTTTTTGATTTCTCCCTGTATCCACTGGTTGTTCAAAAGAAGGTGGTTGAACAGTTGGGGTTGTAACAGAGTGGTAGAGCACTGGCCAAGCATGTGGAAGGCACTCAGTTCAATTCTCAGCACCACATATAAATAATATAAAATAAAAGTCCATTAACAACTAAAAAATTAAAAAAAAACATTTTTGAATTTCCATGTATTTGTATGCTTTCCAAAGTTCTTCCTGTTATTGTTCCTAGTCTCATTGCATTGGGATCAGAGAAAATATTGAATATGATTTCAAATTTTAAACATTTGTTGAGACTTGTTTTGTGGTCTATCATATGTTCTAAACTGGAGACTATTCCAAGTGCAATTAAGATAAATGTTCCTTCAATGTCTGTTATGTGTATTAGGTCTAAGGTCTATTTAACTGTGCTCTTTCCTTTTTGATTTTTCTGTCTGGATGATCTATTTATTGCTGAAATTTCGATGTTAAGGTCCCAATTATTGTATGTGCATTTATCTCTCCTATTAGGTCTATTAATATGTGCTGTATATATTTGGTGCTCTGATATTGGGGGCAAATATACTTACAATTGTTTATTTCTGAATTGAGCCTTTTGTCTTTACATAAATGATCTTCCTTGTTTCTTTTTACTGCTTTTCCATTACAGTCTGTTTCTTCTGGTGTAATTTTGGCTATTCTGGCATACTTTTAAAATCCATATGCATGGAATATCTTATTCCATCCTTCCACTCTCAGGCTATGTGTATTTTTAGAAGTGAATTGAGTTTTTTAAAAAACACATGGTTGGGTCTTTTTGTTGTTCTTGTTCATTCAGTCACTCTATTTCTTTTCATTGGGAATTTAATGTATTTACATTCAATATGTAATTTTCAAATGATAACAGCATAACATGTTCGTAAAAATAGAAAAGAGAAAATATTCTAATGAAAACTCACTTTTTGTCCTCTATCCTCCAAGCTTTGAATTTTTCTTTTTTGGGGGGTTACCAGGGATTGAACTTAGGGGCACTTGACCACTGAGCCACATCCCCAATCCTATTTTATAGTTTATTTAGAGCCAGAATCTCACTCTGTTGCTTAGTGCCTTGCTTTTGCTGAGGTTGGCTTTGAACTCTGGATCCTCCCACCTCAGCCTCTTGAGCTGCTGGGATTACAGGTGTGCGACACTGCCCCCAGCACATTTTGATTTTTTAAAGTCTCATTTTAGATCTTTCTTTTGTCTATCACTTGTTATATTAATCCAGTTATTATTTTTAACTGTTTTATTTTTAACTCTTCATACTAAAGATATGAATGGTTTATGTGTCATATGTGCAATGTTAGAACCTCCTCAATTTGTATAGTTACTCTTGTAAGTGAATTTTATACTTAATGTTATAGTTTGGATCTGGAGCATCCTCCAAAGTCTCATGCATTACAGGACAGTCTGTGACACTATTAAGAAATGGTGGAAATATAAGGAGGTAGTGGAAGGAAGGAAGGTCCCTGGGGCGTGTCCTTGAAGGGGATATTGGAACTCTGCCAAATCACACTTCCAAGCTATCATGAGGTGAGCAGCTCTCCTGTACCATGTGCTTTCCACCATATTGTTCTGCCTTGCCACAGGCCCCAATGGAGCCACCCCACTATGGACTGAAATCTCTGAAATCATGAAAAAAATAAATCTTTTCTCCTCACAAGTTGATATATCTCAGGTATTTCATCATCGAATCAAAAAACTAAGTCACATTCCAATGTTTTCTTCTTATTCATTAATGTCTCTTTCAATTTGAAGAACGCCCTTTAGCATTTCTTATGGAACAGGTCTGGTGAAGCCGTATTCTCTCAGTTCTTGTTTGTATGGGAGAAAATTTATCTTTCATTTCTAAAAGATAGCTTTGCTGGGTACAGTGTTCTTGGTTGGCAGGTTACTTTTTTTCTTTAGTATTGTGAAAATCCCATGCACTCTTTCTTTTCTTGTAAGGCTTCTACTGAGAAATCGGCTGTCAGATTAATTGGGACACCCTTATATAATTATTTGTTCCTTTTCTCTTGCTGCCATAAGAATCTTCTCTTTATCTGTAGTCTTTGCGAGTTCAATTATATCTTGAGGTAGATTAGATGACTGGTGACCTTTGACCTTCCTGTACCTTCAAGTACATGAGCCCATGTTCCTCTAAACCAGCACAATATAAGATAGGACCAAAGCACACACTGCTATGGGGTGTGGACTTATTAAGATGGACTTATGGCTTAAGATCACTTCAATCAGCCACGGGATATTTGTATCCTTTCTCCAAATTTGGGAAGTTTTCTGTTATTATTACTCTGAATAATCTATTTATATACTGAGCATAGTGAAGTCTCTCTTGAATCCCAATAACCTGAATAATTTCTCTTTTATTCCTGACCCAAAAGCTTTGTTTATTTACATAAGCCTTGCTGATTCCTCTTCAATATTTTTTTTCTTTTTTCCTCTGTGTTTTCAAGTTGAGGAGTTGGACTGCCTCTTTCAGGTGCCTTCCCCAGATCACAATGAAAACCACATTGATTGCCAATCTGGGAAAAACCTGGACTTGTATTAGTCTCTCGTGCTGAAATAGCAAACAACACAGCAGTGGTGGACTTCCAGTAGACCTGAAATCAGGGTACCATAGAGCTTACAAATTCTCTCTTCTGTTTAATCTATTCAACTATTGATTCCTTTTATCAAATTTTAAATTTTGCTTAATATGTTTTGAGCTCAAAGATTTGTGTTGGATTTTTAAAAAATGCTTTCATCACTGTTAAATTTCTCTGTTAAGAGTATGGAATTATTTCTCTGTGTGGTAGTATATTTTATTGAGTTTCTTTAAAGCTGCTATTTTAAATTCTCCATCCAAGAGTTTGCTCATAGTGGTTACTATCTGGTTGTTTTCTAGTGTCTTATTTCACTTGTAGGGTGAAGTCACGTTTCCCTGAAAGATGTGTGTGTGTGTGTGTGTGTGTGTGTGTGTGTGTGTGTGTGTTACTGGGGATCAACCCTAGAGTCTTGTACATGCCAAGCAAGCACTCTATTACTGAGCTGAATCGTTAGCCCCCATCTGAAATTTCTTGATGTTTTTTGGTGTGTAGTATTTTATGTGCATGGAAGAATTGGACATTTATTCCAGTCTTTGTAATATGGCTTTACTTGTGGCAGTCTTTCTAAAGATTCAAGCAAGCTGCTTATTTCCTCTGAGCCTACATTCTCTTCCACAATTCTCATCACTCAATGGTACCCTGATTTCACATCTCCTGGAAGGCCACCATTGCTATATTGTTTGCTATTTCAGCATGAGAGGCTGAAGTCCAAGTTTGTCCCAGATTGGCAGTCGACGTGGTTTTCATTGTGATCTGGGGAAGGCACTTAAAGGGGCAGTCCAACTCCTCAAGCTTCTGCCTGGCTGAGTTTGGCCCAAACACCACATCCAGAGTCACCAGCCTGTGGTCAGGCATTACAAAATCTTAGCTTGCTCTGGGTAGAATTACCATGGAGGGACCAATCCCAGGTTCCTGTTATCCCTGTGTATCAACTTGAGCCCATGTTCCCCTTAACCAGCACAATATAAGATAGAACCAAAGCACACACTGCTATGGGGTGCCCTCTGCTAAGCTGGACTTATGGCTTAAGATCACTTCAATCAGCCACAGGTGATGCTGGACATAATAGAATTCCAATGGACAAGAGCTGTGTGTTTCCATCTAATGCTGGAGCTGTTCCAAAGGTTTTGTTCATGGACTCTCACCTGGTGCTCTGGCCAGTATTAGATTTCACCCAAATT